>NC_133308.1:25062108-25166713 GCF_012295235.1 Primulina huaijiensis | reverse complement strand
ACTCTACTAATAATTAACATTTATCTATTATATTATTATTTAACTTTTTAGCCTAGTTAAAATTAATTCAAGAAAATGACATGGTTACCACTCTTCAAACACGTTATTCCCCATTAATTTTATTGCCATTTACAGCAAATCGACTGAAAAATCGTAGTGTCAACAACAAGAACCATCCTTTTCTAAAAAAGAAAAAGAAAAATAGAACCACCCTTTAACTAAACAAAATAAAAATAATAATAATAATACCAATTAATATAAACTTTAGGTATATGAAACATCTGAACTTGTGAATTGGTAAATTTAATTTGAATAAATAAATTATTTGGAATAGAACATAATAATGATGATTTTTCATAATCCCATTTGTCAATCATATCCCACAAACATCTTTAATATAATATGTCCTTTGATGTACAAAATACAATTTATTTATGTACTAATGTTTATATGGATGTGGCCAGAGCAACTAACATGAGACTTCCTAGAAAATATAAAAAATAAAGTCTTCTATTGAACATTAAATACAAATGGGATTTTATTACATTCTAAATTTAATTAGCATTATCTTTTGCCATAGTTTGCGGGAGAAACTAATAATAATAGTACAGAAAATGTTATGTTATTCTAGAAAAATTAAACATCAACCAACCTCTCTTATTCCCTCATATTTTTTGCCTTTTCCTATACGTCTAGAAAAATATACCCATAGCCATCAAACTCACCAACCAATCCCTTAAATAAATGCAATACTTTTCAAACTTTAACTTCTAATTAACATTTTTATCTTTAAAATTTTTTTATGGGAAATTAGGCTTTAATGCATAAAAAATGATTCATTGACCCTTATTTTCTATATCCTTGTACTCATATCTTTCACTTGGTGACTTTTTATATAATTAAGTATATATATATTAGCCAAATGTCCAAATTAAATTTCACCAAATAACCTCAATTGCTTCGCATTATGGTAGTTCAAGAATCAAATTTAGAAGAAAGCATGCAAGAAACTACGTACGAAGAAGAGGAAACACTTTCTCTAAGTGATCTTCCATTATACAGCCATGTGGAAGAAGAAGAAGAAGGTTTATTATCCTCGGACCAAGACTACTTTGAGTTCAATTTCAGCCAAGAACTGAGCCCGTATGCCGGCACGGAAGCAGCCCTTTCTCTGCCGGAGAACGTCGTCTTTTGTGGCAAACTCATTCCTTACAAGCAACCAAGTCATGTCTCCGATCACAAGGATCCGTCGAGAACTTACGAGAGCGCGAAGAAGCAAGTTACTCATGATGGCGAGAAAAAACGTCGTGGAGGCGGTTCGACGAGCCGCATGGATCATGGCAATAGGAAAGATGGTCGCGTTCAAAGTTCGTTACAAGGGTCCGATTATCGGTTGTGTAAAATGTCGATACTGACATCCTCATCATCGGGGAAGGCTAGGTGGTACTTGTTCTTCTTCGGGATAAGGAGTTTTTCGACGAAAATGGAGCTGAGGGATATAAGGAGCAGGCAAAACCGCCGCCAATATTCTTCACCGCCGCCATCGCCGCTGCTATCGAACAACAGCAGAGATCAGTTGGTTAGCCATGGAAGAAGCAGAGGTTGGGGATTCTGGGATGTGATCAGGGCGCTGAGTTGCGGCGGAAACCACCAAACTGAGACCTCTGTGACACCCTTCATCGGCTGCACTTCACCAGAATGAAAAGGATACCAAGATTCCCCTGTTACTTACAATTTCCATTTGCTATGTATAATATGGCTAAAATATATTTCCATCGATTAATGGAAACCCATGTATTTTTAAAATTTTCATTTCCATTGTCCTATAGGATATTATCATATGCACCGTAGGTACGTACGGAATATGCAGGGGCGGAGCAAGAAGCTTTGTTTGGGAGGCGAAAAAAACATAGCGTAAGACAAGAACACTGCAATTAAAAAAATAATTACTCAAAAAAGCTCATAAATCTTACTCCAAATTCCAGAATTTTATTATTATTAAATATCATATATATCTAGCTTTAAAGTTTATAAAATAGAAAAAAAAAAGTATAGATCACTTAATTACTTTAGCACTTATAGATTCTTGAAATCGGAGCCCTACAATCGTGACAAAAAAGGGCAAAGAAATAATGAAGCTGTATAGTTGGCACACAAAAGGCAAAGAAATAAAAAGTGTAATCGCACGAGAAAAAAAATTGGTATTTAGAGTTTGGGAAGAAAAAAATGAAAAATTGGGTTGACGAAGAAGGTTAAATGAAAATTTGGGAAGATAAATTGTTTTATATTTTATTATTATGTATTTTTAACTTTGAATTGTATAATAAAAAATGAAAAAGTTGAAGTGGCACCAACAGGACCCTCCCAGGCAATGTCACCGGGAATATGACAATCATTTCCTAACAATATTAAGCGTGCATAATAAAAATAGTAAATAGATTAGTTACCTCGTAAGAATTTCTTATGCGTTAAGATATTGATATTGTTAATTGATCTAGTTGGTTAGATAGACCATAAAAGATTGATGTCGGCCAACTCTTAACGTGTATTACTATCTCTGCTGGGGACAAGACCAGCTGTAAAGAAATTGTAAGACTGATCTCTAAGAGATATGAGACAACACCAACAGATAGACATGCACCTCTCCAGAATCATGAGCATAACAACCCGACTCGTTAATACCAAAGTAGGTGTATTCCGTGCTTCCACGAGTATATGGAAACAAAGTTATACTTTGGCAAAAACTATTACTTTTGACCTTGTGGTAAGATATTGATCATAACAATTGATATCAGAGCGAAGTCATGAGTTTAAGTCACCTAACAAGCATATTTTTATACTTTTTGGATCGATGTTCGGTTCAGCGCATATGAATGAAAGTAGTACTGATATATGTGACCTAGTGAAAAGTTCTCGTACGTTAAGTTGTTGACGTTGTGCTACTTAATCTGGTTAGCTAGCTGAACTGTAAAAGAGTGACACCAAATCTTAATGTGTAATATTGTGATTCAGTACCAGCAGATATACACGCACCTCTCCGGACTTATGGACCTCACAGTCTGACCTATTAGCAATCAAGTAGATGCACTCTTCGCTGTCACGAGTTTCAACATTCACTTAGATATACAAATGTGTTTTTCTAATCACCTTTGTATAAAGTATAAAGGGCTACTCCACCCATAGATTGGTCAGTTCTTATTTGGAAGGTTGTAATCTCTCCACGACAACAGTTTTTACTCTTTTTAATATTTTCAAAGGAGAAGGAGAAGGAGACCTTGACCCACAACAGATATAGGAGGATTGAATATTTCTAGTTGTTCATGAACGCTAGCCCTTCTTGTTTATGAATAAAAATGAGATATTAGAAATTAAATAAATTGTAATCACATAGATTAGTGTTAATCAAGCTACATATGAACTAAATGGATTGGGCCTTGTGTATACGTATAGGCTTACCAAGTAATATACGGAGCTTGCCGCTTTCTTGGGGAAGTCAGCCCCATTCATTTTATCAATTCAATTTTAATAATTTCCTACGAAACTTCAGATTGCGTTGTAAAATTTGGTCATATATATTTCAATATTTTGTAACTTATTCATTTTCATGGGAGACTAAATTTCAAAAAAATATGGTGGACTAACACTAAAATTTGAAAATACAAATCAAATTGTAAGTTTCCAAGAAATTATATCGATAATCAATAATTATATTTATTATTATATTAACATACAACCTCAATTTATATGACCAAATTACCATTCTACTCTTGTTTGTAGTTCCACTCCCAAAAAAGGAGTAAAAATTCACAAATATAATATAACACTTGTTGAAAAATTATTTAAAAATGTGAAAAATATTTGTGTTGAAAATGTGAATGTTAAATGTTGAAAATTAGGTAAAATTAGGTGTTGAATATTGAAAATTAGTGTGTGATGATGTATTTTATTTTTGGATTATTTGTAAAAATTTTCTATAAATAGATCTCTCATTTGTGAAGAAAATCACAATTGAGTTGAGAGAAAAATATTATAAAGTGTGTAGTGTGATAATTTTAAGAGTTTGAGATTTTTACTTTTTACCGTAAATTTTTACTTTTTCACAACACGTTATCAGCACGAAGCTCTAAAAGTCCTCCATATTTTTCCAAGCTCCGAACAGAAGAAAAAGGTAACAAAAGTAATAATATTTATTTTACTGTTATTTATTTATTGTTTATATATGTAATATATAATATAATGTTATTGTTAGAAATAATAAAAATAATTTTTTCAAAAACTTGTTATAAATCCTGGGAGGATGTTAAGACGACATCCCACACTCCCGGTAAGGGATACGACAAGTATAAAAGCCTATAAGGTTTTTTAAACAAAATAACTTATGACACCTAATTATAATAATGTGATATGATATACATAATTATTTAAATATGACTAATATTATATACACCATATTATTACCATAAAATTATACAAATACATACATTTATTTTCTTATACACCAACGGTAATAAACGGTAACAAAACGGCTAGTTTTTGCTCTATAAATACAATCTCACAAATACATTCAATCACTCCAACTTTCTCTTCTTCTCTAAAAATTATTCTTCATCAAATTTTNTAGTAAGGTTTTTAACGAGGCAGTATAAAAACACGTAATGTATACAATCATTATGATCATCATCACAAGGGGGAGTGTTGAAAAATTATTTAAAAATGTGAAAAATATTTGTGTTGAAAATGTGAATGTTGAATGTTGAAAATTAGGTAAAATTAGGTGTTGAATATTGAAAATTAGTGTGTGATGATGTAGGTAATGATGTATTTTATTTTTGGATTATTTGTAAAAATTTCTATAAATAGATATCTCATTTGTGAAGAAAATCACAATTGAGTTGAGATAAAAATATTATAAAGTGTGTAGTGTGATAATTTTAAGAGTTTGAGATTTTTACTTTTTACCGTAAATTTTTACTTTTTCACAACAACACTTACCCTTATTTTAATAATATAAATGAAACTAACTACAAAAAATGATTGATATCCAATTAATTTTTTTTAAAAAAAATTTGTATAAGCGTTCAACGCGTGCAATTGGACAATGATGATAATTAAATTAAATGAGAAAATGGCAAGTAAGGAAAAGTATTACTAGATTTTAGCATGAATTTAGTATTTTCTTGATATTATATTAAATATGAAAATTAATTGAGTAAATCTTTTTTTCCAAAATATAGAGATTATTTAATGAAGGGCCAAATGGATGAATTGCTCTTTTCTTTTCTGCAGAATCATTAAAATCCTCATTTAAATATCTTATTCAAAACCCTCAATAAATTCCACATTAAATCCCCGTACCACTTTCCCATGCACCCTACCCCACCGTAGCCCCTCCCCCACACTCATCCAACGGCTGGAATCTCGTCTCGTCCTATCTGAGCCATAGAAAAACTGAACAGAACTCCTCTCTCCGTCGCTCTCTCTTTAAAGCCATAAATTACTACTGTACACAAATGTTTGCAAGTCCTCT
The DNA here is from genome assembly GCF_012295235.1 of Primulina huaijiensis. Lineage (NCBI taxonomy): Eukaryota > Viridiplantae > Streptophyta > Magnoliopsida > Lamiales > Gesneriaceae > Primulina > Primulina huaijiensis. The sequence goes on along the minus strand of NC_133308.1, from coordinate 25,161,186 downwards.
TCTCTCTCTCTCTCAGAAATATTTGTGCCTATTTTTCGAGAGATTCAAGTGGAAACCCTAGGAATTAGTCTCTCGGAATGATGAAGATTGGGTCTGATTTCTGTTGGAATGCAGATAATTGATCTGCTGCATTTTTGTAGTTGAAATGTGAAGAGCGTGCGTCGGAATGATATAAGGGATGTTGGGATTCTAGTGGTTTAGTTGATTTTTTTGGGTTTTTTTTCTTTTGTTTCTTGTGTTTTGTAGAGATGTATAAGAACCAGCTGCAGGAGCTGGCACAGCGGAGCTGCTTCAATCTGCCGTCATACACTTGCATTCGAGAAGGTCCCGATCACGCGCCGCGCTTCAAGGCTGCCGTTAATTTTAACGGCGAGACGTTTGAGAGTCCGAGCTACTGCTGTACGCTGCGTCAGGCGGAGCATTCTTCTGCTGAGGTGGCGCTCAATGCGCTCTCTTGCCGTGGCCCCTCCAATTCCCTTGCTGCGAGGATTCTGGTGAGATTAATGTGTTGTTTTTGAGTTAATTTAAGTAACTTGATTCTGTGAGGGGGAAAATGTCCGCCCTTTGCATTGTTTTTTTTTTTTTTCCTGCGATTCACTTTCTTTGTGCTTTGCCTGTGCTTTTATCTTGTTGAAGTTGTTTTGATAAGTAAGTACCATAAAGAGGAGGGAAACAAAGTATAACATCTAGTGCATGGCTTTGCCATGGATATTAAGAGAAGTTCCCGCGATAAGGACGAATGCTGCTACATTACCATGTTGTTTTTCTTTAGAGGAGTCTAAGGGTGAATCTGCTTCCGTTATTTGAATGAATTGTGGTGGATGTTTAAATCTGTTATTTGAATGAATTGTTCAGAAAGTGGGCATTAAATTGATTATGGGCGTCTTAATGTGGCATCTTTTATAGCATTTATAGTTAATCTAATTCCTGTTATTAACATCCCATTTAGGTGCTTTGAATTACCGAGTTTTGACCAGATCTTGCCATCTTGGGTAGTATATCTTTGGAGCCATCATCTGTCATTATGAAATCTATTTAGAGAAAATAATTATTACTGTGGATAGACTTTGTGGAGCTCTATAGATATTTTTTATGCGAGGCTCGTGAGGCCACAAACTATGACATTATGAAGTTGATTTATGGATCACAAGAATCATGTTAGCAGGTTATATGCTAAGGTGAGCTTTTAAACTCAGAGTAACTATTGCTATAATGACGAGAAAAACAGATATGATCATGACTATACTTTTACCACGAACTTTTACTTCAACAAAGCAAGAAGCCAAGAGCTTTTGCTTGTTTTCTTGAACAAGGAGCTTATTAATCGCTTGAAGCCTCTTTACTTGCATCAAGTCGGGTTTTTGCTTACCATTGTGTGGAATTTGAACTTATCAATGAATTGGCCAACTTTTCTGGTCTGTAAAAAATTTTGCAGATTGTTTGAGCAGTATTAGTGAGAAAGATCTACGAAAGAGGCTGTATAGAAAATTGTGTGATATGCAAACAATGTCTTAAGCAATCTCCTTAATGTGCCCTGACCTTGGGACTCCTTCCAAATTGCTTTTTTATGGACTAGTATACTTAAGCTGTAGTTGCATTTTGGAGATCAAAATGTCAGATTATGTTTGTTCGCTTCCATATGAATTTTCTACTTTCTTTACAGTTTGTGTGTAAACTTGTACAATTCCTGGCTTGCCAGCTAATGCCTTTTCTGTGATAAACTTTGTAATGCAGGACGAGACAGGTGTCTATAAGAATCTTCTGCAGGAGGTCTCACAAAGAGTGGGAGCATCTTTGCCTAGTTATACAACTTTCAGAACAGGTCTTGGCCACCTTCCAGTTTTTACGTGTACTGTAGAGTTGGCAAAGGTTATATTTAGTGGTGAGCCTGCTAAGAATAAGAAGCAAGCAGAAAAGAACGCAGCCATGGCAGCTTGGTTATCTCTGAAATCATGTATGTGAGTCAACTTAATGTGGTAGATCTGTAGGCGCCAATTTGGTGTACCTTCATACACTAGTAGTAAGGCTCCTGATATTCTTTTACCCAAAAGATGAGTTATCATGCAACAATGAAGAGGGTAAAGGGAAACTGGCAGATACTTGGGAAGAATAGGACAATTCTTTTTTATTTTTATCAAATCATTCAAAAATCAGTATACTAACTGTTCAAAGAACTTTCTTGAAATTTATCAAAAACGAGAGAATTATAAAAGGACTAGAGGGAGATTTTTTAGTCAGTTTTAAAATTTCTGAAGAACAGGTGTGCAAATTTTTTCCTTTTTCTACTCTGTAGTCTGTCCCATTCTCCCTCAGACATGAAGAGATAAACAAACAAAACGATAATATGTGAAGAAATGAAAATGATTCTCTAATGCAACAGATATTCCTTGTGAAGTGTTGAGAAAATATTTAAGCTGGGCACAGGATACCAGGTATTCTAAATAAAGCTACTATACTATGATTAAGTGCACTACAAAACAATTCTGTTGTTGAGTCGAACGGGGGACAAATCAACCAATTTTATTTTTAAAATTCCTGCTTGTATACTTCATGAAGCCTGTGGGGATAGCCGCATTGATCTTTCTTTTTTTATTTATTTTAGCTATTATTATCTTTATTCTTGAAGGCTCTAGTTTCATAGGAATAATTTCTTCATCCGTATGTATCACCTTGTACTCTAGTGGAAGAGAAAGGGAAAAAGAAAGAAAACCTACTTTGTTTCCACGACCTCTTTTACTGGCCCACTCTGCTGTAGCCAAGCTGTCAGTTCACCAGCTACCCATGGGCAACCCAAGATCCCCTGTAGGGTTAGATCATGTTGTGGATAAGAGCTGAACTAGAGAAGTGGATTTGAAGGTGGTTTATTCGATTGTGGTGGTGTGTAAGGTGACCGAGGGCTATAGCCTATAGCCTCTGATGATCTTAGTTTTGTACTATATGCATGAATCCTACTTGTTTGGCGGATAAAATATTAGACTTTTACCCAACTTATCTCTATAGAAATTTGTAGTGTAGTTGAGGCAGCTGCTCAGTCATCTGTATCCCAGTTGGAGTGCCTAGGGTTGTATGAATCCATCAGTAAACACAAAATGCTTAAATCTACTTTATTCAATGTAATTTTGATGGCTCTCAGTCTGGTTTAGAAAAAATGATAGGCTTTTCATCTTAAATTTGGTCAAGGCCTTTGCACACTATCTTTTGACTATGCTTCTAGGAATAATATTTTAACCCAGTTTATTTAGTGAATGAGTGGTCCCATCATGTTGAATTTTTAAGACCCTTAAATTGATCCCTTTGAAGAATGCTTCTTGGAGGGTTATCTTAACCTGGTTTATAAGCCTAAAAGAAAAAACAGGGGGTCGCGTCAAGGAACTACTCTAAAAAATGGAATACAAATGGAGAATTTGAGGCTCTACTTAGAATAAATGATTAGGTCATGATATTTTACTCTCGAGGATCAGCAAGTGATTCATTTAATTGCAAAAGCATCAACCAAACCTGACTTGTTTATCTTTTTTTGTTCTTTTTTATCTTCTCAGTGGTGCAACAATTGGAGAGTTCAATGTTTGAGAAGCGTAAGGATGAGCCAGAGCATGTAACAGTGGCTCACGCATTGCAGAAGTACCTCATAAAGGCAAAATTGGAAAAAAAATGTTTTCCTATAAAATTCCCAGCTCTAAATCCTAGACCATCGAGTACACAGCAGTCTCCAGCTACAACCTCCAAAATTCTTCCATTGATTTGCCCAAAAACAGCTCCTCGCGACAAAACTGTTCCAGCTGTAAGCAATAGTGCTGTGTTTCAAAATATATGTAAGATAGCTCAAAGCCAACATGTAATGACGGTTGCAAATGAGTGCCTCTCATCATTGATAGACAACCAATTACCCCAATCTCATAAGTTCCATGCAGCAGGAGCAGCTCCATATATTCCAGTCCAGCGCTGTATCCCACACCAAAGAATTGCACCACCAGTGACAATACGAAATGCGATTCCGGTTTTCTCTGCTCCACCTCTCCCTTCAACACAGTCTTCAATGGGGGCAAGACCCACTGTATTGCGTATGGCACCTCCTGTACGTGTGAGACAAGCTGTTCCAGTATCTGCTGCTTCTCCTGATCAGATGGAGGAGCTAGCCAATATACACCCAGCAGTTAAAGTAGAGAGTCTACAATTTTCCAGACCTCCACCAGCTCGGGTAGAGCAGCCACCACTTTCTAGAGTTGCTTCAGGTAGAATTGGTGACTCTCCTTTCTTTAAGCTTCCCCTGGTTCGAGTTGAGGAACCTGTTTGTCCGAAGTTATTACCTGTTCATTTGGCACCATTTTCTGAGGTTTCAACACTACAACTTGAGCCACCATCATTCGAAGTCCCAAGAGGTCAAAATCCAGGCACTGGTTTCGAGCTCTATTAGTTCATCAACCAGTACAAAAGCACCCATAAATGAGATTAGAATATCAGTTCAAGACATGCTGCAGGAGTCAGCAGAGGTTAAAGCCTTAAAAGAGCTGAAGATATGATGGAGAATGTAGTTTGAAACGTACGAGCCTCTGGTGGCTTCAATGAATATGAATTATGTAGGTGTTATTTTTTTCCTTTCTTCTTTTTTGTTTATTTATTTGTGGTCCATGTTTCGGGGAGAATTTGACCAAGATTTAAACTTTTATCAATAGTTCCTGAGCAGGTTCAGCTCCTCAGAAGCCATAAAATTGCTTTTTTATGCTTTTAACCCTTAGCTGCCACGAATTTAACTGTGATGTGAGCAACTGCGCTTGCCAATATGGATTGAAATGGTAAGTTGTTGGTTGCATTATAAGTGTGCCTTAGTGACCTTTGTCGATGCTATGTGATTAGAAAAATTATTCTTTGTTTGTCGTAACTCAACTAGTAATCATATTAATCCTAACTGTAATCAAGATTGTGGATTGTTTTCCGTGGTCCTGGTCTGAATGGTTACGTCGAATATAGTGTGACGTCCCGAAAATTTGAGGTTCACGCGAATCACATGCATACAAGTTATTAAATTTCTTATGTATTGTATTAAATGGTTTTAATGCATGTTTATCTCATTAATTTAAATTTTACTTCATGATTTATGAATTTGCATTATTTTAAATTATAATATGTTTAGTTGATCCACGATAAAACATTTTCCTTGAGTTTTATGTTTCAGGCGATTATTCGATGCGGGATCGAGGAAAGGAGACCGATGACGATTTTGGCAATTTTAAAATCGGTATTTTATTTTAAGAAAAGAAAGTGTTATTTTAAATGATTTATTTAGTTTCTATCATTTTTAAACCCTAATTTGATTATTAAGTGATTTTATAAGTTTTTAAATTTTTAAAGATGTGTCACTTGTGCATTTTATTTTAAATTAGAGGTGTTAGAAAAATTAGTATTAGATTAGTATTATTTTATTATTAATTATTTACTCATGCATGATTATCCCTAATTAGGCAATTAATTATTAATTAAGCACAATTTTGTCTCATTATTAATTATTTACCCATGAATGATTATCCCTTAATTAGGTAATTAATTATTTAATTAAGTACATAATTTCTCCCTAATTACTAAATTCACGCACACACCCATTTTTACACACACCACACACGTACACACGTACACACATTAAAACACTTTTGCACCCTTCATCTTCTTCATTTCATTTCAATTATTTGAAAACAAAAAAATAGATAGTTAGGGTTCTTTGCTATTCCTCTAGTAGCCGACCTCCCCTCTTCAATTTCCCAACAAGTTTTCGTCACTTTTCTTCAAGAAAAATCGAGCCACGTTCGTCCTGGATCAACCTCGCATCTTTCCCTGCGTCGGTATCGTCGTTTCGGTATTTTTAATTATCAAAAGGCACGTATATTCTTTCATTCCTGTATCGATCTCGTCATATTATGCGTTGTGTTGATATTTATGCGTAAAAATTCATGCGAGATGAGTAGAAGTTTGAGCAATCATGTTTAGATCAATTTTGAAANTATAGTGCCGTGTAGTTTGTGCATAGGGATATCATATTCTAGGAAAGTCCTGATTTTATTTGATATACTGTCTTCGGAGTTCGGATTATGTTTTGAAGACCTTGTGTAGTACGGATATTCTTAAAAAAAATTCTGAAGTATCGGATACGGTAAAATCCGTGTTATATATATATGTTTTTTAATAATTGTATCGTATTTTATATTTTCAAAATTTGTCGATAGTTGTATCTGTATTGTATTCATGCAACATGGTGAAGACCCTTTACTCCGAATTTTCATGGTTCTTGAAATTCATTTTGATGGAAGAGTGCATCATTTTTACTTGAAAATTCAACGGCCCAGTGTGTTTAGGATAGTGGTGTCTATGTCTAAACATGTAGATCCAACGGCCCCAATAAGAAGTGACCCTCCTGCCGAATTCACCCCAAATCTTGTGTTCTGGTTCCCGTGGGAGAGAATATCTATTATTCCATTTTTCTTGGTTTTCTCCTTCTCATTTTGGCGCATGGCTTCCCTTTAATGAGTTTTCATTCTCAGGAAGTAATGAGATTATTGTTTCTTTCACATATTTGGGCAAAATTCCATCTGTGTATGACTGTCACTTTTAATCTCTGATATTTATTTTTAATCAGTTAAGCTAAAATTTCCCTATTTTCGAAAATGCATCCTTTTTCTGAATAATGTTTTTCAATATTAATAAAAATATTAATCACCCAAAGTGCGACTCTGTTATTACATTATTTCCAATAATTTAATGAACTATGATGATAAAAATTATATTGAAGCAGGGTTGGCTAGCTCGCAATCCATAATTAGGTGGGGAGGGGTGGTTTGATCCATCGTATTTACTTCATGTGGTGGGACATGAATCTAATCTGTTTTGACAACTCTGTCTACATACACAAGTACATGCTAGTTATAGTCAATACAGTTTAATTTAGATGTGCTTTTAAACCGTCTCACATATTTTATTTATGATATCAATCAATTTTATTTATATTTACATATAAAAATTAATATTTTTAACATAAAATTANAAAAAATTGTAGAACTTTTTGAAACCTTCGATTTGATATAAGATTCGAAATTTTTGGACGAAAATTGAGTGAGATATGGAGTTTTTCGTGGGACTGCTCAAACTGCGTTTTTCAGAAAATTATGTATTGATGCGTTCTTGAAGTTTTATTGTTGCAGGCTTCGTTGGAGATCGACGGGCGATCGTTGCTGCATATAGGTATGCTTAGTATGATGTTGAGTTGGCATTTGGGTTACCGGTTAGTGTCAATAGGCACTTGAATTCGCTAGAAGTCATAGGAAACAATTTGATGTCAATCTCCATGTTTTGAGTTGCATTGTGTCGTAGGTTTAACGCCGTTGTTTCGAGGTGTTTGTACCAATGTTGTCAATGTAATAGCATGCTAAGATGGGTCTCGGGGTGTCGGTTCGTAGTCCGTGCAACCGAGTTTAGAACGTTAAGAAATTCTTGCACAGAAAAATTCGTGGGTTTTCTCCTACCGCGGGGAATTTGTTTTGTGTCGTAAGGTAAAGTTTCGATTCAATGATCGTGGGTCTATATTATTATGGGGTTAAGATAAGGTTTAACTTTTGATTGTAGTACCAAGGATAGAAGTTGAACAGAACTTTTGGTGCTAAGATTTTTTAAGTTGAACTGCATAAATGCTAATGTAATAGATCGATGAACATTACGGGATAGTATAAAGAATGTAAGATACGATAAGTTTGAACCTCCATTTCTAATATTGGGAATTGTGAGAAAGGTTAGAATTCGATGTCATAGTAAAGTAAAACTAAGACGCCATAATTCGCTTTAAGTTGTGATTCACGAACGAGATTTTTATAGGCAATTTAATTTGGATTGAAAAGACGTATGGACAGCCTAGGACTTAAATTTTATCAGAGTAGCGCAGCGGAAGCGTAGATTATTGGGATACTAGAATTAAGAATCTAAACTTTTAGATTATCGAGGATAAGCGAATTTCGGGGACGAAATTCAATTTAAGGGGGATATATTGTGACGTCCCGAAAATTTGAGGTCCACACGAACCACATGCATACAAGTTATTAAATTTTTTCTGTATTGTATTAAATGGTTTTAACGCATGTTTATCTCATTAATTTAAATTTTAATTCATGATTTATGAATTTGCATTATTTTAAATAATAATATGTTTAGTTGATCCACGTTAAAACATTTTCCTTGAGTTTCATGTTTCAGGTGATTATTCGATGCGGGATCGAGGAAAGGAGACCGATGACGATTTTGGCAATTTTAAAATTGGTATTTTATTTTAAGAAAAGAAAGTGTTATTTTAAATGATTTATTTAGTTTCTATCATTTTTAAACCCTAATTTGATTGTTAAGTGATTTTATAAGTTTTTAAATTTTTAAAGATGTGTCACTAGTGCATTTTATTTTAAATTAAAGGTGTTAGAAAAATTAGTATTAGATTAGTATTATTTTATTATTAATTATTTACTCATGCATGATTATCCCTAATTAGGCAATTAATTATTAATTAAGCACAATTTTGTCCCGTTATTAATTATTTACCCATGAATGATTATCCCTTAATTAGGCCATTAATTATTTAATTAAGCACATAATTTCTCCCTAATTACTAAACTCACGCGCACACCCTTTTTTACACACACCACACACGTACACACATACACACATTAAAACACTTTTGCACCCTTCATCTTCTTCATTTCATTTCAATTATTTGAAAACAAAAAAATAGATAGCTAGGGTTCTTTGCTATTCCTCTAATAGCCGCCCCTCCCTCTTCAATTTCCCAGCAAGTTTTCGTCACTTTTCTTCAAGAAAAATCGAGCCACGTTCGTCCCGGATCAACCTCGCATCTTTCCCCGCGTCAGTATCGTCTTTTCGGTATTTTTAATTATCAAAAGGCACGTATATTCTTTCATTCCTGTATCGATCTCGTCATATTATGCGTTGTGTTGATATTTATGCGTAAAAAATCATGTGAGATGAGTAGAAGTTTGAGCAATCATGTTTAAATCAATTTTGAAACGATTTTGGATCACAAATTTACGTTTTTTCTGTCATTTCAAATACTGCGATTTTTCGGTCGTGATTCTGAGAAAACTTTTAACACAAAAATTGTAGAACTTTTTGAAACCTTCGATTTGATATAAGATTCGAAATTTTTGATGTCAATCTCCATGTTTTGAGTTGCATTGTGTCGTAGGTTTAACGCCGTTGTTTCGAGGTGTTTGTACCAATGTTGTCAATGTAGTAGCATGCTAAGATGGGTCTCGGGGTGTCGGTTCATAGTCCGTGCAACCGAGTTTAGAACGTTAAGAAATTCTTGCACAGAAAAATGCGTGGGTTTTCTCCTACCGCGGGGACACGGACCAGAGCACGGGGTCCATGCCTTTGTTTTCTTTTGATGTCAAATTTGCGCAGGTACACGAACCCCCACCCGGACCTCAGCACGGGGTCCGTGCCTTCCCTTTTCTTCACGACACACTTCACCGCACGGACACGGACCCGGAGCCGGACCTGGGCACGAGGTCCGTGTGCTTGTCATTTTGGGAAAATTTTGTAGTATGCTTTGAGGTTTGATGTCATGGTTTAGTACAATGATATACAAGGTCGAGTCATGGGAATTTTAGAACGTCCTAAGGAATTGATCGAGCTCGTAAGTAAGCATAATATTTACGTCTAAGTTATGCAAGATTAAGCATTGGAATTCATGTTAGTAAGTGCGTCAACGGCCCCAATCGAAGTCCAACGAATCCCACAACGCCAAGTAAGTATGTTTGACGTGCAAGAAAATATTTGAAGTTTTTGAGGTATGCTAAATGTCTTGTGACCAAATTATGTTTAGGATTGAAAAGCGTTAAACTATGAACGGAGACCAATCCGCCCGTTAAATTATGAACGAGTTTAGATTGAGATTGGAAAGCGTTAAATTATGAACGTGGACCAATCAGCCCGTTAAATTATGAACGTGGACCAATCAGCCCGTTAAATTATGAACGGAGATCTCATGTATGTGGCAGTGGATACGTCCCTGTCATCCCAGTACTGTGGTTAGTCTGATCAGGCGATTATGTTATGGGTCACTTGCTTTGAAACATATCTCTACGAAAAATGATGAAGTTATGTATGTTCAAGTATGCAAGCATGTTAAGAAAGTTTATGTTGACGGCACGTCTAATTATGTACGTACGTATGTTCAAGTTCATTTTGTAAGTTCAAGTTTCAAGTATGTATGTCCTATTTTAAAGTTGCATGTGGTTTTATTATGTATTACTTGCTATTCCAGTTTATACGTGTTGAGTCTTTAGACTCACTAGACTTGATTGATGCAGGTGAGGATGTCTATGAGGAGACAGGAGGTGGCGAACAAGGAGCAGGCTTGGACTGAGCGGGAGGCTAAACCCGAGGACCGCCCACGTCATTTTTAATATTTTTATGCAAGTTTAAATTTACTCTGATTTTATGTTTTGATGCGAGATGTTTTGAACAAGCTTTTCTTTTAACAAAATTTTTATTGGTGATGGATGATTCCAAAGATATTTTTTATGAACGATGAGTTGACGACCGTATGGATGTTTATATTTAAGAAAATTTTTAATTCTTCCGCAAATTTTAAGTAGAAAAAGTACGGTACGTCACATATAGTGCCGTGTAGTTTGTGCATAGGGATATCATATTCTAGGAAAGTCCTGATTTTATTTGATATACTGTCTTCGGAGTTCGGATTATGTTTTGAAGACCTTGTGTAGTACGGATATTCTTAAAAAAAATTCTGAAGTATCGGATACGGTAAAATCCGTGTTATATATATATGTTTTTTAATAATTGTATCGTATTTTATATTTTCAAAATTTGTCGATAGTTGTATCTGTATTGTATTCATGCAACATGGTGAAGACCCTTTACTCCGAATTTTCATGGTTCTTGAAATTCATTTTGATGGAAGAGTGCATCATTTTTACTTGAAAATTCAACGGCCCAGTGTGTTTAGGATAGTGGTGTCTATGTCTAAACATGTAGATCCAACGGCCCCAATAAGAAGTGACCCTCCTGCCGAATTCACCCCAAATCTTGTGTTCTGGTTCCCGTGGGAGAGAATATCTATTATTCCATTTTTCTTGGTTTTCTCCTTCTCATTTTGGCGCATGGCTTCCCTTTAATGAGTTTTCATTCTCAGGAAGTAATGAGATTATTGTTTCTTTCACATATTTGGGCAAAATTCCATCTGTGTATGACTGTCACTTTTAATCTCTGATATTTATTTTTAATCAGTTAAGCTAAAATTTCCCTATTTTCGAAAATGCATCCTTTTTCTGAATAATGTTTTTCAATATTAATAAAAATATTAATCACCCAAAGTGCGACTCTGTTATTACATTATTTCCAATAATTTAATGAACTATGATGATAAAAATTATATTGAAGCAGGGTTGGCTAGCTCGCAATCCATAATTAGGTGGGGAGGGGTGGTTTGATCCATCGTATTTACTTCATGTGGTGGGACATGAATCTAATCTGTTTTGACAACTCTGTCTACATACACAAGTACATGCTAGTTATAGTCAATACAGTTTAATTTAGATGTGCTTTTAAACCGTCTCACATATTTTATTTATGATATCAATCAATTTTATTTATATTTACATATAAAAATTAATATTTTTAACATAAAATTAATATTTTTTAATGAGTAAGACTGTTTTATAAGAGTTTTTGTGTTAAAACATTTATAATAGCATAGTTGGACTTGGATTGAACTTTTGAAAAAAAAAAAAAGAAAAAGAAAGAAGTTTATTTCATATGCTTTCTGTATGAAACTTCCTAAAGATGATTTTTTGGTAATTTCAAATTTTGATTTTCGTTCTCTCTTTTTTGAGAGGGTTGCCACTTTATTTATGAAAAACTTTCAAGTCAATAAACGATTTTACATTATAAAAAAAATATTCATTTAAGAATACATTTTTTATTTGTATTTATGGATTTATTTGATTGTTACGTCAAAAATTTAATTATCGTGCTTGTACATTAATTAATTATTAACAAATATCTCTGAAGCTTATTTTGGGTATAAGGCAATCTATTTTTTATCTTCACCTTGACACAAGCAAGAATCTGAGGATCCAATCACACAAACGAAGGAAAATCCCAGATTCTTGCAGGCCCATAATCTCGGAGACATACTGTTGGTTTTATTGATTCTTACTCCACCTCCGCCCCGCGAGTGAGGAAGAGTGGAGGGGGTTTGGAATTGTTGAGAAATGCAAGGCGTTTCTTGTGCGACGCTTGTAAATAGCTGCAGCCGTAGTTTTAGTCTATTTCTCAGTTCCAAGAATCTGAAGCGTCGACCCTTTTCTTCGATTTCTGGTTACGGAATTCCCACCTCTGGTTTCTCTTCTTCGCATCCCTTGACATCAGGTATGGGGAAAAAATCAGTTTTCTTGTTTTTGGTCATTAGATAGGGTGAATTAAGGTCCAAGAATTGCCAGGGGAAACATAGAAATATGAGTAAGGATGGTAAAGTTTAGTACTGCAGTTTTTGGTTTTCAGTTCGATCAAAATTCAAGCTTTTCTCTAGTTAAGTTGAGCAGTTACTTGTATAACTCTATGATAGTGTTTTTGCATGATTGTCAGATTATCTTAATTCAGGAAAATATGTCTTGAGATTATGTGCCTAATATGACACCAACTGGTGGGATGAGGAGTAATAGAATTGAGCATTTTCCTTTTGTAAGATTTGTGTTATTAGTCAAATGCTAAATCTGCTGAAGCCAAGTCTGAAAGTGAAACAATGATTTCGGAGTCTATGGCAAGCAAAGGAAATTGTCTCATCACCTGCTTCTATTAAGTATTAATACTTAGGACTGAATCTATGTTAACAACTATGTATTCTGATACTGGTCTGTGTAATGACAGTATATATATGTACTCCCACAGCTGTCCAATGTACCGAGTTGAATCAGATATTCAAGATTCGTTACACATGATTAGAAAATCATACATTCAGTTGAGCACAGTGGGAGACCATTTAGAAATGTGTTTACAATGTTTCACATCGAATACATCTGTGGCATGTGAGTGAGCACTCGGGCACGTGACTGAGAAACTGGATGAGTTGAAGGAAAGGAAGCTTGGAGGCAGAGATAGAGGTAGAAAGAATTGGAATTTTGGTTGTCAACATGCAACAATTGGTTTAGAATTGGCCCAAGAATCATGAAGCAAAATTTTGAGAATACATAGTTTATTCTGAGAGTGAGAGAATTAAATTCAAAGTTTGATTAAATTTTTCATGATTGTGTTGGGATGCAATCAGTTCCACCCAACACATCTTGCTTTACCACATTATCGGAATGCATTATTTACAATTATTTTCCTCTTGGGGTAGGAATATCACTAATCTATGATTCTTAGGTTCTCACTCTTAATCTACGCGTACTTCAACAAACATTAAAAAAACAGCAATATAGGATTCAATCAAATTTTTGGTGCCCCCAACCATATTTGATGATATGAACATATCCCTTGTTTTAATGGTCAAGATGAGACCTTGCCAAATTGAGCAGGTAAATGAAGGTGTATTACCGGAAAATGCTTGAAAGATGTGTTAATAAAATGTCCCAAGATTCGGAGGTAGGTATGCAATTACATGTTGACACTGATGATAAGAAGACTATGAGAAGCAATCGTGTGCAGGTAGTGTAGCCAACTAATAGCTCAGTGTGGTTTTCCATGACTTGGATTTTGGGTTCAAGTCACAGTAACTATAGCCTCCACTTTGCTGTTTTTATTTTTAGCACATTGACGTCCAAATTTAAGCGTAGCCGTAATATGATAGATATCTGAGTCAGTTTTTAGAAGCCTAATTTCAGACCTGTTTGATTCAGGAATCAGGAATACTTTAGTTTTAACCTTAAATAGGATTTACTGTCCTGTTTTTCATCATCAACTGATATATTCGTAAATAAACTGAAGATTCGATATTGGAACGTTAATTAGATACCATCTTCGAGGTGTTGAAAATGAAGAAATCGTACTGGTATTAGTAAATGATGTAAACTATGTAATAACTTGATATTTTTGTAAATTAGAAGATCTTGAAAACCAAACTTCCAAAACGGACTCAGAAAAAGTATTCCTTTTATAGGGACTTGTATGGCAAGTCAGGTGGCAGAACTGTTCCCAGTGACATCTCCTGAGGTTGTTGTTCGCGAAGCAAGGATAGATGACTGCTGGGAAGTAGCTGAGACACACTGCAGTTCTTTCTTTCCTACATACACTTTCCCTCTGGATTTAGCATTGAGAGTTAACCGGCTCATTGGAATGCTCTTTGGATTCTCATCACCAAATGGCTACAAGAGGACTTTTCTGGTTGCTGTAATTGGTAGTTCTGGTGAAGATTCGTTTTTCTTAGGCAGTGAAGATTTCAAAATTGGAGTTTTTAAGGGAAAGTTAAGTCTAAATAAAGGATATGTAGCGGGAATTCTTACCGTGGATACGGTGGCAGATTTTCTTCCAAGAAAAGGACCTCTTCGACAAAGAAGGTAACTTAGACACTTGTTTTCTTCTTCTTTTCTAGTTATTTTGTGCTGAAGTGGGCAGATCCAGTAATAATGGGGAAAATAGAAGTTTAGGGATAAAACTAGTCATTACCTTAGGCTAGATGATGGTGGCAACTCACTCTTGTCAACAGCCTGCCTTGAACTTCGAAACTTGGTCCAAATTTTGTTTATGCTTTACTGCTATTCTTGGCTCCTAAGATGGGGTTTAGTGAATTTCATAATGGTGAATACTTTTACTGTTCAGCGTCGAAAATCTTGCATATAACAAAACATAGCTATGATATATAGTCATTAACCATAGAAGTTTATCGGCTTTGAGATATCCCATATATATGTTTAAGATTTTATTACAATGCATGATCGAAGTTCGGGCAAGTGATGGATGAACCTTTGTTGAGTGTAGGCTTACCCCTTCAGATGACAAAATGTTCGATTTTATGTGTAATTTTTCAAAATTTCAAAATTGATCCGATGCATTCCATTGAGTCGATCCTCTTTCAGGCTTAGCCCTCTTCACGAAATTCCTAGATTCGGCCACATAGGTAAACATGTGTTGAAGTGAAGCATGTTGTGGTTGTGGACAGGACAGGAATCGCGTACTTATCAAATGTTGCTGTTCGAGATGAATACCGCAGAAAGGGAATAGCGAAGAGGCTAATCGCTAAAGCAGAGGAAGAAGCTAAAAGTTGGGGATGTCGTTCCATAGCTTTACATTGTGATCTTAACAACCGAGGAGCAACCATGTTGTATGCAAACCAAGGCTATAAATCCATTAAGATCCCCGAAGGAGCAAATTGGCCTTACCCAAGAGCTTCGCAAGAAGTGAGGTATGGTTTCATGATGAAACTTCTTTAATCCGCTCATGCATTTATCAGATTGGTTGTAAAAATTATGTGATTAGTTGTTTATAAAAACGTGAAAAAGAATTATAAAAACAATTGTATATGTAATACTAAACAAGATGATGAATTTCATCAATATTCTTGCTGTGATATTGGGGTGTTTGATCATAAAACAAAAACTATATTTTTGAAAAAAGATGATCATGAAAACAAAGACAGTGACCATTGATCAAACAAATATGTAGAGTTGAAATTAAAATCTCTGACATGACAGAACTAATGACAGAACTATTTGTCTGGATATGAATGAAAACAAAGATAGTGACATACAATGATAGGTGCATGTGCAGCCAATATCCATTGAATCCCTCGCTCGTACGACCCAACAAAACATTTGAATTTTAGAGCCTTCATTAATATAAAATTATAATCATAATTTGTATAAGATTTTTTTAAAACGTTTAATTTTGTGTTAAATTATTTTGAGTTGTAATTCAATTTTTAGAAAAAAAATGTTGGTTTAAGTTTTAAAATCTTATTAAATGTTTAATTTTATATTAATTCAATAATGATAGAAAAAATTAATGAAAAGATTATATTTCAATTTAAGATGAACGATATTGAAAATAAATTAAAACGACAATTTTGAAAAAAAAAGTTTGTAAGAAGAATATAAGAAACCAAAGATCGTGTCTTCTAGGTGACTGATATATTATATAATAGTATAGATTATGTTAGTAAACATCATACCTTAAAATATGTCATTCATCCATGAGTCCAATAATAATAATGATATAATAAATAAAACTCACCTCCATTTGAAAATCCCTACTACAAATCAACTGCAAAAAGAATTCCCTTTAAGCAGAGAGGAGTGGAGCTACTTTAGACCCGAAAAGCTATCATATTTAAAGGACCTAAAACAAGATTCAACTTCAGCGCCTAGTCCTAACTTTCTTTTTTATGTTTAAGCTCCCTAAATACTTTCTTCTCGATTCTTAGCTCGACTAGCAAAATTATATCATCATCTGTATATAGCTTCCATTGCAGCTACAAACTACTGTACAATGAACCAACGAACAGGAAAACAACATAACCAAGCGAGCCATTTTCTTTGATTGAATTTATAACACCTACTAGAGTGAGGTGCTTGGGTTGCATTCGGTCTTCGACGTTTTTCCCATGCTTTCGAGGCCAACGTTGTTCCTCATCTCAATAACTTTCTTGTGGGAGTTGGAGTGCAGAGCAGGAACAAAGGTCGGGCTGGCAGCGGGACGGTACTCGGGGAACAGTCGACCAGACTTGAAGCGAACTCCACATGCGTTGCATAGAGTTTTCGGACCCATTGGGCCAGCTCTCCATTGAGGAGTCTTTGTTATCTCGCAGTGTAAGCATTTACGAACGGATTGTGTAGGTGTTTTCTGATACGTAGACTCCATCGGATCCACTGGTAAAGATGATTTTATTTTCTTTTTCTTCTTATGTTCGGATCCATTCAGTTTCGGGAGTGACTCAGCGAAATTCTCGGTATCTGTATAGAATCTATGAGGGGCAGAAGGCAGAGGGGCCTCTCCTGAGGTTGAGGGGGAGATGAGATGAATTGGCAATCTGGGACTGAAAGTTGCGGGGCGGGAGCGCTTGCTTCGAGCACGTTGTGAGCCACTGAGAGGCGTATTCTTCCCAACAGAAGTGGAACTGCTGCTGCTCTCTAACACTGAAACTGGGCTTGAGGTTTGGAATTGTTTGTGAGAGGATGGTAGCACTTTGTTTATGCCAGAGTTATCTTTTCCAATGGTCATGCCACCGCCGGAAAATGAATCCTCCATGAACGTCGAAAGCCATTCGAGCTGTATGATATCCTCGTACTGAGAGAATAAAACAAAGCACAAACGTAATCAGAACCTAACAAGATAAATAACATAAATACATTCACTCTATCATGCGAATTCTAACTAAATTACCAAGGATGACTTGTGGATTGAATAGACCACCATACACACACCACGTCTAACATATAAATTTTGAAATCCAATTCAGAAATTAAAGCAAAGATACCTTATGGCAATACCATACAGTATACTGACCAAACCAAGAGCTAAATAATGGTGGCATGTAATCGCCACATGTCAAATATGGTACAATCAATACAATCAACCAACAATATTCTACAGTCATCGTTCGTTGCACGAAACAAACTGCACCATACCAAGAATCTGACAATTCAACCAAAAGTTTGAAATTTGCAACCTTTATTCTAGAAATTCATACTCACCGGAACAGAGAGCTCTGCAGAAAGGTCAGCTGCAGAATCTGTTTGGCTTCCGGGAAAAAGAGGGTCGGAATCCGGTAACAAGTCATTCCACATGCTCGAAATATCTTGGCAGTTGCCGGAGTTAACTAAGTCACCACCGGCACAATCATTTTCGGGAGGAAACTCAATTAAATCATCCATTTGATCAAAGAAGTTTCCACAGTCAATTTCATCAACGAAAAATGGCCCCATAACCTCTAATATGTTATTTAACCTGAACAAGAAACAGAGATACAATTAACAAAAAAAATGGAAAATTAACACAGAGAAAACAATTGCTAATATGTATGAAGGAATGAATGAATTTGAAATGGGAATAATGCTATCGTGCACATGAGGTGTAGGAGGGGGCCAGAAGAACTGCCTTTTGCAGTGTGGAAACATTACTTGTCAATTGATGCTTGCCAAAAGGAGTAAAAGTGAATATTAAGAGCATGTATGGATTCTTTCTCGTATGTGCCTAATATTTGAGTGGGATTTTGAAAATCTCTACCAAATACAGATATGCAGAACAAGATGACAAGAAAAGAGATGAAATGGCAGTAAATATGTGAAGTAAATGTGAACATATAAGGCTTATTTAGACCACACCGTCACAAAAATTCAATTAAACTCCACAACTAGCCAACTAGGGAACAAACCTTGAAGTTTTTGGGTTTGTTAATACAAGAACTGGAGATCCTAAAATGCAGTAAGTTAAAAAATTGTTGCAAGTTCTTCAACTCGAGTTCCCACTACACTAACTTTCCTGTACAAACGAAGGAGTTTGGTTGGTTAAATTTCAGTAAGCGTAAAATAGAAAACTACATCAACAAATATTCTTCAAAAATGGAAAATTACAGAGATTTAACTGTGAATCTACATGAAATATCACATATGTCAAGATAGGTAACAGTTACAGGAGAAAAATGTGAGGAAAATGTCACATTATGGTGGCTAGAAACTGCAAAGATATCAATTTTTTCCTCATCAAACGATAATGGGCTTCAAATCTTCAACTTTCCCTTTTTTCTCTAGCAAGAGAGGAAAATTACTTAACGAGCCAAAATCTCCGGTGCATTTCAGGTAAAAACAAACGAAGGTAACAGAAACACACTGTACCATGTTTTATTTTCACGTTTGAACCTTTTTTTCCCTCAAAAGGGTGAAGAAAAGCAAATGCTAGAAGGGAAAAAAGTCCCCAGTTACTCAATTTTGGTTGTAAAATCTCATGAGACCCACAAATCCAAGCAAGAAATAGAGGAGAAAAAATCGATTTTTTTCCAGCACAAATGAGAGAAAAGTAAAAATAAGGCAGAGCCAGCCAGACCTGTGCTTGAACCCCACCAAATTTCCCGCCCAAAAAAGGCTTAGGAACAAAGACCAAGAAATGGGCAGATTTCTTTCCCACTGGCACAACTTCCAAGCTCACAAAAACTCAACACAAACAGGGCCAAACTCAACCCAAAAAAACACAAAAAGGAGCAAACACTCAGCCAACCCCCCTACCCTATTACTCCTCCACAATAAACTTACTCCATGAATAGAGTTATAGAAGTCTACAATATCATGTATATTATATGAGAAGAGTACAGAGAATGGGATTGAAAATGGGGTGTGAAGTTTGCTTATGAAGAAGGAGAAATGGTGAGAGAAATGCTATTAAAGGCTAAAAAGAAAAAGGAAAATGGCACGTGAAATTCTCGCCTCATTGCTAGCTGTCTTCTACACTACTAACCCCTCACTGTCTTCATATTTAAGTCTTCTTCAATACAATCACCTCACCTCCATCTCCGCCTCTGATTACACTCGGGTCCCACGTCACTCCCCGACACCTTACTTTCAAATATTCAAACTTTTTTCTTACTCAAAAAACAAAAAAGAAAATCAAGAAATTGATTTTTTTTTTCATGCCTTTTTTTGGGTGGACTTTTTTTTTTATCAGATTTTTTTTGGGTGGACTTGTAAATGCAGAGAGTTGTGTGTGATATACGAGGTATATTAGCCTATTTGTGTAATAAAATGGCATGGAAAAGTGAGAGAAATTTGGGAATTCGGTAATTTAATGGGATTCTTTTGTTTTAAAATTTGATAAATAGTACATGCTCGATTCCTGTTTCAATGCTTTATATTAATAAAAAAAAAAAATTTATGTTTCATATTACAATTTTATTCTATAAAAGAATAATTTAATTTACTCAAAAAAAATTAAATATCGTAATATCGTGAGTGAAAATATTTTGACCTGAAAAAATATAATATTGTGTAAAATCATATGTCGTCGTTTTACAAAAAGTTACAGTTTATAGTAACGATGTAAATCTAACATTTTCGATCATATAACAACTTTAACGTTACGTCGATAAATTGTAATAATATTTAATAAAATAATAATACTACTACATTTTCAATTTCAAATTTATTTGGAGTTGTGTATAATAATAATAAACTATAAAATATGCAAATCTTTTTTGAAATGGGCATTAAATAAATTAATAATGTCATTTGCATTTCAAGTTATGTTATATGCACTCCGATTTACATATAAATTTATTCTTATTTTTTGATAAATGGGAATATAAATAACATCATGCTATTTAGCAATCTGCTAATTTAATTCAGAAAACTGATTAATAATGCTCAAAATCTGAAGATTGGGTCTCTTGTAAGACGATCTCACGAATCTTTATCTGTGAGATGAGTCAACCCTACCGATATTCACAATAAAAAGTAATACTCTTAGCATAAACAGTAATATTTTTTCATGGATGACTCAAATAAGATATCTGTCTCACAAAATACGACTCGTGAGACCGTCTCACATAAGTTTTTGTCAAATCTAAATTTATTACTATTATATTCCGTACTTTGTATTAGAATGAAAGGGAAATTTGTTACATTATGGGAAAATTTATTTAAATAAAACAAAAACTTTAGACTTTTCTTAGAAGATTATTATTAAAAAGTGCTAATCAACTATATAAGTATTTTCTAAAGCTATTTTACATAAACATAAAACTCAAAGATTTTAAAATAAAGTTCAATCTATAATCATACATTGTGATAAAATTTAAATGAATTATTTAATTGTTAATATTATCATTAGATTCCGATTTCAATTCCTATTTAATCTAAAGTCGAATCTAATTTTAAATCAATTTTTTATGTGTGGAATATAATTGTATAAAGTCTAGTGTTATGCGCATACAATCAACGGGAAATTGAACTTCACTCTCCGGCCGTCGTTTTTTTTTGTGTTCAGTCCCTGGGTACTTTTTTAGTACCATATTTCCACATGAAGTGTACCACATTTCCACATGAAGTGTACCACAATTTGTATGACATAGTATCACAATTTTGTGAGTAGGAAGTGAACTCAAATAAATGTTTTGATTGAGGATTTTTCACCAACTTCCCCTACAATCAAATATGTGTGGCTATTAAAGTAAAATAATAATAATAAGATTTCTAAATTAATTGGAATGAATATGTTTATTGACATAATATCAATAATTAGACCAAAATAACTGGAAATTAAAGTTCATTACAAGAAGAGTAAATTTTGAATAATTGGTGGATTAAAATCCAAAATGAGACCCAAAAAAAATTTATTTTACTTTAAAAATAGTCGATGAACAGTTGAAAAATTTTACCCGTTTCGTCCTACAAGTCAAATCGAGAAATTAATTTAAAATTTTCCAAAGTTTGACTTTTTGTCGAAGTATTTTCAAATTTCAAATCATAAATGAATAAAGCGATAATTTTTTTAGAAAACCGACAAAATCACAATTTCTAATAGGAAAAACACGTTAATGCTAGAGAGGTGACGATCGTGCATGCTAGTTGGGATATTGTTACGATCACGTAATTTGATATTAATTTTTAAATAGTTGTTTTAAGAAATTGGAAAAACTCAACATAACATCATAAAAGTATTTAACACCCCTTTTTTATATATAATTTTCACCACTCATCCATAATATTATTATATGTTAAAAAGCGAAAACTTCCTCCGAAATGATCGAAACATAATGTTTAAGTTATCGGACGATTTAAAATATTTATATTACATCGTTATCATCTATTATAACTTTTGTGAAAATGATAATTACATGATCTTATATTATATTAATATAAAAATATAAATAACAAAATAAAAACATATTAGAAGTATTCATTAAATTGTTGAAATAAAAAAACGACCGAATTATAAAATTTGATGTGATAATCAAGAATGTGAATAACATCAAATTTTTTGTCACACCATATATACAGCATTCTCATGTAATTGAATTCGACGTGTAACGTAACATGTAATATTGTCTATTTTGGTTTTTCGAAATTCGAAATCCAGATGACTTAATATAAACATGTGTATTATATTTAAAATAATTTAAATTACACATAAAATTAAGAAAAAAAAAATGCAACCGAGTGATTATCGATTATCCGTGTAATGTATATATAACATATAAAAAGATACAATCAGTAGAAACCGAGAATGTAATCCAACAAAGAAATATAAGCTAATTAAAGTGACATCAAAGCAGCAAAAATGTATTATGAGATGAAACATCTAAATCTGATTATTTTTTAAAAGCTGATTTTATTTCCTTACTTAATAGACACTTCTTTGAAGTCACTTCCTTTCAAAAGACTTCTCCCTTTTAAAATCCCAATTTTTCTTAATTAATTTGTTTTGACAATTATATATTTTATGATCGGTGGAAAGATTTGTCATGATTTTTGTGTCAATGTTGTTTTTCCTTGTTCTAAAATGATCAAGAGAATTACTTATGTCACGTCCCAGGGACGGAGTTGGTCGACACCGGCGCTGCTCTCAAATTTACATTCGAAAACAACAATCCTCAGAAGTACAAAATTCAGAAACCAGTCTTTTTATTCATAATACGGAATATTTCATTATCTAATACAAACTCAAATAACTAATATTTTTACAGCGGAAATGTAAAAACCAAACATAACAATGTCTTAACAGATGCAGCGGACATATAACTTAGAACTGAAAAACAACAGTATTCTTCACCAGCCCCAGAACTGATTCTGCTCTTCTTCTTCTAACATTTCTTCCTTGTTCTCATCTAAGATGAGTTTGGTGGGTGAGTAATATGGTTGTCACTCAATAAGCGGGGCGGAATAACTCTCAGTTTTCAAAACCATTTTCAACAGAAACAGTAATACAAATGATATACATAAATTCTTACTTAAAAACATGAATCAATATTCAGGAATAACAGGTTTCAGAACAGAAATCAGAACTTAAAATTTAGTAAGCAAGCACTAAGCACGTTTGTGAATTTCATGGCTAAATTGTTATCAGTCCCCTTTATGTTCTCTCCTCTAAGGGGTGAGGCCAGTAATCAGTAATCATGAATGCTTCATAATATATATTCCTACCATTAGTTCACTAGCTTTCAGTTCTTTAAAAATCAGAATTCAAAAATACATATAATTTGCTTCAAAACAGAAATTATCAAACTGATTTCAATATATTTATACATAAGCTCACTTACCGTAATTTGCTAGAAATTTCGGTTGAAGTCTGGAATCTGATTTCTCTCGCTACTGGATTTTACTGCTCGGAAAAATGCACTCTCTTAGCTCGAATTTCAAGTGATAACTCAAGTTTTGTATAACACTAATTCACATATTTGAGGGTGTTAGCTTTCCAATTAATGACCATAATCTGACATTATGTGCCTTTAACAACCTTTATTCCATGTTAAAAGCTTCAGTTACAAGTCAGAATCAGAATCAGTAGCTATCTGCTGGAATCTCGAGCTACAGAACTCTTCTGCTGCTGGATTCTATCAGCTGTAAAATACCAGCTTCTGAAATATTAGTTACCGCTGGAATTGTTAGCTTCTGCTGAAATTTTTGCATTGCTAGCTGCTGCAAATTGCTAGCTGTTGCTGTTGAAAATTCAGGTTCTCACAACTTAGATGATATATAGACTTTTTTAAAAAATCAAAATGACTGGATTGAATGTTTTTTATTTTATTAAAAATTATAGTTCATATAATATATAATTCATATTTTTAAATCATACAATAATTCAAATATTATGTTTGGATCATTTTTATAACAGTGGCAAACAATTTTCTCTTGAAACCTTAAATTCACCTGTGAACAAGAAAAAAAACATAAATTCATTTTGAATTTTTAAAATGTATGTTTTACATTACTTTTAAACCTCTCGATATTTGGCAGATTACATAAATTAAGTTTCAAAATAATATCTATTAAAAAAAAGTTTCAAAATAATATAACATATTTAAAATAACCATGTAAATTGAATCTGTGCTATAACAAAATTTGTGAATCGCAACACATGGTAGCCCAAATGACACTCATAGAAATCTCTCAATTGGAGGAAACTCTTGTTCTTTCACTATACATTCTTTTAAAATATGTAAATAGTTTATCATCGTCACTATCCGAGGTACGTTCTCTCATTTTTCTAATTTAGACCTACAACTTTCAGAAAATATATGTGAATTATGTCCTGATTCGAGCGTCAAAGTGTTTTTCGGTGCTTCTGAAGTTTGTTCGTGAGATATGTGACAACCCACGAAGTTTGTTGTTTATTGGTCTATAGCTAAGTGGACCGTTTACGAGCCACTCATCTAGGGCTATGTAAAGTTTGAAATATTTGAGTTGTACAATTACCACGACTATAATTTTTGGTAAATCGACGAACATCAGTCAATATCATAATCAATATCATGGATTCGATCACGTTGATTGCAAGAAGTGAAATTATCGAGAGAGATATTGTTGAGTGCAATAATTGTCCATGTTAGACAGAACAGTCGAAACATGATATTTCTGATGTTGTACGACCTAAAATATTTGAGTTAGATCATTACCACAAGTTATATCTTTTGATGAAACGACAAACGTTTGGTCATAAAATATTTGAGTTGGACCATTAAATTGATCCCCATAAAGCATAAATTAGCTAAATGGATTCGAATTATGATTATATATGTTATACGTAACATACAAAACATCTCGATTGCAAATCAGAATTCAAAATTATAATCATTGTGTAATTAATGGACCCTTTTCCCATAAAAGTTACGTCCTTGTTGGATTCTTGATGCTTAAAAATTAAATTAAATTAAATTAATAACAACAAAAATCCATTAATGGAAAGAGACGTGAAGACAAGTAATTGAATGAGAATGTGATTTGCTCGTTATTCAAATATTTCTACAATTTTAATTAAGATCGATGGTTTTCTATCAAAGCCGACACATTTTCTGTCGGTAAACATAAATGAATTATTTCCCATGACAATTTGCATGTGGACATCACTTTTTTGAGCCATGAACATGCCGTCAAAGAAGAAAGTTAAAAGTTTATTTCGCTTGAGTTGTTATACGATTTGAAAAAATTTAAGTTAAATAGTTTTTCAAATTATACTACATTTTGTTTAAACAAACTCTGTTTATACGAGTTATTGAAAATGACAAAAATTTGTGTGAAACGGTCTCACGGGTCGTATTTTGTGAGACATATCTCTTATTTGAGTCATCCATGAAAAAATATTACTTTTTATGCTAAGAGTATTACTTTTTATTGTGAATATCGGTAGGATTGACCCGTCTCACAGATAAATATTCGTGAGACCGTCTCACAAGAGACCTACTCATTAAAAATTAAGCACAATAAACATTACATATAAACAAAATACAATAAATCGTAAACAAAACATTCGATTCATTTAAAAAAATAAAAAAATAAACGAAGCTCCGCCCGATCACTCAATTGGATGGACAACGTTGATTTTGTTTAAAATAAAAAAATATTAAACGGATCTCATTCTAATAATATAATAATTAAAAGCTGACGCGTAAGCATGTTGTGAACAAATGATTGGTTTAAATTAATTTAATGAAAATATTAATATTTTAATCGTCTTTCTAATTCCTAATTTTAAGCCACATTACACGTTAAAACTATTGACTCAATACACAACAAATTTTCTCTTCGGATAATTTTTTAAAAATGTTTATTTTAAAAATATAAAAAAGTATTAAAAAATTAAATATATATTTTATTATAAAGATGTTTAATCTTATGGACCTCATTATGGATACAAATGTGATAAA
Organism: Primulina huaijiensis; assembly: GCF_012295235.1. Taxonomy (NCBI): domain Eukaryota; kingdom Viridiplantae; phylum Streptophyta; class Magnoliopsida; order Lamiales; family Gesneriaceae; genus Primulina; species Primulina huaijiensis. The sequence continues at coordinate 25,135,337 of NC_133308.1, read as the reverse complement.
ATTTTACATTTAATATACGAACGATACATCAACAATACTCATATAAGTGATCACATTGGATACACCTAAGGTTTTGGTTCGATATGTTCGTTTTGTGATTTTGGTATTCTATGTGGTTAATTTTTAGTTTTGGTTTGCTAATTTTGTTTTTTTGGCCGATTTTAGTTATTTTTCCTACAGAAAGCTGATGTGACACTAATGCAGCGCTGATGTGTATACTGTCATATCAGTATTCTCAATAAAAATGACTGAAAATGCCAAAATCGGAAGATGCGTGACTACAACTAAAATTTGATAACATATGCTTTTTTTATTATGTACTTTTGAGATTTTGATATATAATTGTTTGCTCGTAAACTTTGTTTTTCTTAATCTATGTGAAAATTCGAACAAATTTATATGTTTAAGATGAAAAGATTACTCAATTCAATTTTATTAGATTGCTTTCAAGATTAGCTAAAATATGGTGAGGAGCCTGTGTCAATTTGAATTCAAAAATTTAAATTCAAAATTGTTTTTTAACAGAGTTTAATAATTTTCAAATTATTCAAATTTTAAATGACATGATTTCAAATAATTCGAATTATATGCAAGGACAATTCTATCCTCGTGTGGACCTATTTGTGGACAAAACTACCCTCTCGATCCAGCGACTGAAGTGTCTCCCTCAAACGCGGGAATAAAATATATGAGAAAATATTACAGCGTCGGTGAAATCTGGTCCGTCCATTTTAACACATGAAGAATCCAAAATCATATAATCTGTGGAGCCCACAGTGCTGAATATGCCAGCTAAGCCTTAATCTAAGGCATCGGACAGAGTCACGTGACCATGTTTAGGGATTTGAGCCCTTTGTACTAATATATATAATATTTGTATTTTATTTCGATTTAATTTTGATATTTTATAAAATTAAATATGACATAATATAATATAATAATTTTTTTAAAATAATAAAATGAAATATGAAAATTATATGAATTTAGTTTAATATGTGAAAATCAATTTTGAAATTAAGAAAAATATTTAATCACAAGATAGTTATTATTTGATAATCTTGTTTTTTTATTATTATTTTTTACAACAACAGAATCCACAATCGGTCATCTTGTTTTATTAATTGACAAAAACTTATGTGAGACGGTCTCACGAGTCGTATTTTGTAAGACAGATATCTTATTTGGGTCATCCATGAAAAATTATTACTTTTTATGCTAGGAGTATTACTTTTTATTGTGAATATCGGTAGGTTTGACCTGTCTCACATATAAATATTCGTGAGACCTTCTCACAAGAGACGTATTCTTATTAATAACATATTAATGCATAGTCAAATTTTATTTTAATATGGGTTAAATTTACTTGTTTTAAAATATTTTTATTTTTTAAAATTCTTAAAATGCTCTTCAAATATTTAAATAAACAAAATATGGGAACAATAATTATTCTTTTGTTGGGATGATAACAATGTGATATTTGAGCTACTTTTTGGTTTTTCTTATATGCAAATGAATTGTTGAATATTAATATAATTGCTCATGTTGAAATAGCAATAATTAAAACATGAAGTTTGAACTATTATAAAGTTTTAAATATTTGGCTTATATCATTACCAAAAAATAAAACTTTTGGTAAAAAATTTTACTCTACTGTATAGAAAGATCAAATAAAAGTGNGTTAGCTAACAATTAAGATAAGAGTGGAGCTTACCCCAAAACTGAGTTTGGCAGTGAACTTGTGTAAAAGACAATTAAATTTTAAAATTTTAATAAAATTAAGTGTTGAAATATATAATTTATTAAAAATTAAGACAAGCAATTGAAGTAACAATAAAAAGGAAAAAAATTTAATAAAAACTTCATTCGAACTCGAACAAAGTCCAATCAGAATAAATTAAACACAAACTAATTTGACATATACTACTCATATCACTCATCGATACGTGAATTGTTTGAACTGGTTTATACAATAGTAAAATAAGTTCTTAGAATAATTTAACTATTTTTTTTATATAACAAGCATGGATACAAAATAATTATAACTAGAAGACCTTATTATACGTGGCGAATTCGAGCAAATCCAAATAGCTAACTTAATGGGTCATTATTCGAATCACGAAACAAACGTTAGAAACGTTGGATATCAAAAAATGAGAGCACACATTGAGAATGAGAGGAGTTCATAGGACTCACGTAAATAATTAGATGAAGATCAAGCCTAAATTAGTACTTTTCAATTGAAATTTATTGAAAATTTTGAAATATATATTATAATTTTGTTGTTGTATGCGAGAGCTATAAATTATAATATAGGAGCAATTATTGTTCAATCTTACGACATGATGTCCCTTAACATGTGAGGTTCATTAGAAAAATCTGGTAGAGTATGACATAAAAAAATTAAGGAATCGATATTTTTTCTCATAACGAGGGGATGGTCACGTTGAATATTAAGCATACAAAGCCAAAACCACGTAATAGATTCATTCTGCAAAATTTGTAATACCAACTCAAGGTTTTCTAGAAGCTTTTATTTTACTTTTTACGATTACGATTTTGGTCGATTATATTATTTAAATTGATTTTTAGTCTTGCATTTTTTATTTTGGTAATATTGATAATTTGTTTTGAAATTTTAGTTTTTTTCACATGAAAATGTTTACATAGAAAAAAGACAAAAAATAAAAAAAGATAAATAAAAAACAATAGAAAAAAATTCAAATTTAATAATATAGATGATAATCATAAAGAGACTAATATAAATGACCGGATTTACAATATTCGATTCTCATTTATTGCAAAAAGTGTAATTATTGGAAGAGAGATTGATGTAATACAATAATTATTCTTGTTTTGTAGAACAATCGAACGTGACACTTGAGTTGTTTTACGATTTAAAATATTTAAGTTGAATTATTATCTTAGTTTTAGTTAAAATGACAATCGCTTGATCCTACATTCTAGGTATTATGATATATAGAAGATCAATTAAATCAATTTGTGCTTTCCAATTTGTTTCTAAGTTGTGGTACAATAATTCTCTTCGTTAGATATATCAATTGAAACGCGATGCTTGAGCTGCTGTATGATTTAAAAAATTTGAGTTTCACAATTACCACCAGATATAGTTTTTAGTAATACGACAATTGTTCGGTCCTACAATTATTATCATAAACAATATCACGAGTTCGATTGTCACTGATTGCAAAGAGGACAATTATCGGAAGAGAGATTGATGAAATGCAATAGTCATCTTTGTTGAGTAGAAAAATTGAAACGGGAAACTTGAGTTGTCGTACGATTTAAAATATTTGAGTTGCATTGTGATCATATTTTTTAGTAAACTGACAACGGCTTGATCCTACATTCTAACACATATATAGGAGATCAATTCGTATACTAGGAGTTGTGAGCAGCAATGATACTTGAATCACTTAAACATTAAAGCTCAAGACAGTAGTTTAGCATGAAAGAATGTGATTTTCGGGAGTACTTTGAAATACCACTTTTAGATAAAGTTTCAGTAAAAATGATTACTGATACCATTAATGCAATGCTTCAAAAAACGGATGGCAAAAACGGATGGCATTGCAAAAAATAATAACCCTGTACATGAATCAACCCGAGGCTTTCATTTACTCCATCTTTCTAGCTGCTGCTGATTGAGACAGTAGGAACTGATTTTGACGCATCCAAGTGGTTAAGTCGACACGTTCCTAGCAGAAATTCTGGTAATTCGTCCTCCGTGTTACCCTGCAAGTTTCATAACAAACCATTTTGATTTTATGATACAACATGAAAATTTGATTCTAACTTGATATTTCGTAAAAGATATTTATGTTGACTTGGTAAAAGGACGAAATGATTGAGTCTGATGCTAAGAATTTCTAGAGAACACAACAATAGTTGAGGTGGGGTGTTGAGGACTATGTTGGTTTTTACCTGTATCAAGAATGCCATCTCTATGACAAGGTTATTCAAGTATCCAAGAACAAGGCCAACCACACCTCTTGCCACGGTTGATGACCCAATATCGACATCGAGCTGAAAAGCAAAGAGAAATGCTACAATTAACAAGACAAAACGCTCCATTTTCTTGTTTAAATCCAAGCATTAAGTTGTGAAATTCATTTTAATCTTCTGGAAATGGTTGATCTTACCTCCAAGTAGTTTTTCCCTCGAAAATAATTGATTTCAAGTGCTTGACCTATTAGACAAGCTTTCTTTCCGACACTCTGCTTTACGATCCAAGATCCCTGAGAATTTACCTTGAAGATGTATCATATATAGTCTTAATAATATCAAATCGTATTCAAAAACATATTTTGTGATCTGTAACACTTCCTATATTCACCAACCTTTGAAATATATGGTATGAGCTTGAACCTCGAATTCCTGAATGCATCATCATCATTAACAAAGCGTTCCAACAAAGGCGTCTCTTCCAGGGGTGTTTTTAACATGTAATATAAGGCCAAACTATATGTGGCCGAGCCAGGAACCTGGTTCAGTCACGGAGCACATTGAGTACTCTTGAACTCTACATGGACATGGGATAAAACATAAACAAAAAACAAAAGATAACCTGTATATTAATGATAAAAAAGAACTCTGGTCCTCCTTGAGAAGCATATCTCTGCACGGATCATATTTAAAAGTGAAGGGAGTGGTTATATGAAACCATAATTCAGCTAGTTTTCGTTTTTACTGTCATTGTAAAACCTGTACAATGCCTCCATATCGACCAGCAAGATGATCTTCGCGCTTGTCCGATCTCAGCCAATCTGCAGCAACCATTTCCATCAAAGTCCCTTTTGCTTTCATCTGATGGAAAAAAACGAGAATTAAGAGTTCAAAAGTAATCTTATAGCTAGTGGAAAGATCATATTGCATAATCAATGTACACAAGCTAAATAATGAGAGTAGATGTGACCGTGCCCGATCAAATATTTTAATCTTAGAATTGAGTAAACCAAATTATCTTCATCTGAGAGACACCTAGAGCTTATCATGTTCAGATAATCAAACAAAATAAAAGTAGCTCACCTGAATTTTTGATGGCGGCATGGTTTATAAATCAATAACGAAAAAATATACCTTTCGACGGTCTTGTAAATAACTATCATCACGAATAAGGAACGAGGAAGCATCAGCTGCTGCCCAGCTACAGGGCATGTTAAAAGTCGAATCCTTCGGAAGCGTGGTACCGTAACAGGATGATACACTTTCATCCCAAGATATTTCTCGCAATTCCTGGTAACCCTTTTTCTGAACTACAAATGTCAGAATTTCAATATTTTTCCAGCAAACTAAGCCATTCCTATATCAATTCCCTACCTGCGAGATCATGCAGTTTTTTCACAAAGTTGGCAGAAGAAGATAATTTTGGCTGGTACTCCTGCAGATTTCAGAGGGAAAAATTGTCATGCTTGAGGCTTAGACACTCATACATTAAAAATGGGTAGTAATCGACGTTGCATTTGAATGCCTCATTAATGACTTTATCAAAATATTTTCTGATAGATGGAGTATTGCGTACAAGTAAATTCTCATATTTGACAGAATCATTTAAAATTACGAGAGTTATATTCAAAAGTACCACATAACACAATTCTGGACTCTTGTTTGAACACCATTCAGTCTCTAATGGCTCATCATCAATCGGTTCGGGAACATCAAAAAACTCGTCAGCCGCATCATCCATTTCGAAGAGACTAGAAGCCCCAGAAATCTGTCTTGCCGGCTCATCTTCATCTTTATATGGTACCCTATTCATGCTAACTTCTGTCATGATTGCCTCGTTATCACTCGCAGGCATCCCCGCATCTATTGTCAGCTCTCTCGATACACATTCATGGCTAGAATTTCTGGATTTTGCTGTGAAAAATTCTCTTAAAGCTGCAAAAGTACCCTCTCCAATTAATCTGAAAGAAAAGAAAATTAATACTCATTACCTGACAAGAACAATACCTGCAACTCTCCCAAGCATACAAATAGTAATAGATCTTGAAGATGTTTTCCTTATATATGATTTCCAAAACCTCCAATCCACGGCAAGCATGTTTTTTATGACACATTCTTTACCTTGCTTTGTAGGAGAAATCACATATCCACCACCTGCATGATCATGAAGAAAATGAACTCGGTATCTGTATTTCTTGGCTAATTACAAATTATTCAGTTCAGAAGGAAACACACGTGTTTATTGCTTTCTTTAATTAATGTTAAAATTGAATATAGTCAACATAGTTATAGTCAAATGGAAAGAAAAAAATTAGAAAAAAATTGAGTTTTACGAAAAGATTTCTGGATCTCAACGAGCCATTACATCTTCTTTATCTACAGGTAACACGTGTATTGGTCTTGAGTTTATGAAAAAAGCTCAAGCCAAGTGATGTTATTGATTGGAAAGGCTCAGAATTTGCAAGTCAAAGCATACATTACTTTTAAGGTAAGCACGGACATATCCATTTTGGGGCGGACACTTTCTGTGAATCACGGAATGGTAAAGAATCACTGCAACAGAAACAGTGCGTGAGAATAATGCCTTTACAATATAGAGTTTGTATAAACTTCCTGAGTTAAAATGATACCATATGTGCCATCCTCTTCTCTTCTCCAATAACGTCTGAGCAGCAAGTCTCTTCGTTTCATTTCCCTGTACACGTGAAAGATACTAGTTCAAAACTAATTATTTTCCAGTACAGATTCCTTTCCTAGTCTTACCATGGTAGCCAATGGTTGTAAAGTTGAATGTAAATTATATCAGTGTGGCCATCAAGATGCTCAATCACACTGCCCTGATAGAAGCAGAAATCCCATCTGCAAATAGTAGTTTAAAGATAAATCTAGGAGGAAAAATGCCGGTTTATACAAATATCTCCCACTTATAGGTCCTCGACAAATAATTGAACGATGTTTAGAAGTAGATTAAAAACGTGTATGAAACCTTAAACTTTGTGTCAAGGGTAATTGAGGTCTCACTCTGTTCTTGAGGTACCAAGAGACATAAGGGTGTGAAAAACATCTTCTGAAGCTCCATCAACGACACCTACCGCCATTATGGCTGGGTGATCGCCCCAATGCTGAGAGTAATAATACAGATATTCGTCAAGGAGCTATGAAACCTATTCAAGATTTAAGACAAATGATCAACTCGTTTCCATAAATCTACCTTCCGTTTGGAATCTCTATCTCTTGACTCTTTGAAGAGACGTAATCCTGAAGAGGCAACAACATACGAACATCAACTGAAATTTCCAAACACATACAAATATTCACCTAAAAAAACTAATAGTCAGGTAGGTACCATTTTGACAGCCAAATATTTTCCATGCTGAAGGTGCAATTACATCGGATGTCATCGCATTCATGTGATCGGAAGATACTGTAGCCGGGTCAACACACCTTTTATTTTTCATTCTCTTTGAAACACTCAAGCTGTTTGATCAACGATGACATAAGTTTTAACCATATATTTATGTAACAAGTACCAAGCATCCCGATTACAAGATTTCAGTTTCGAAAACATAGCAAGGCTTATGTTGGTTAAGAAAAATATGCTTACCTGAAAGGCTGCCATTTTCTTTTGGAACAAGATGTCAAGCTGTTAACTGAGTTAAGCACAGCATCCTGTAAAGCTCGAATCCACCTAGCGGCATCTTCGGAGCTGGTTGCTCCTAACTATGTATTTGAATTATATCATCACCTAATATCACTTACTATTGGCATATAATGTTTTATTTTTAAAAGATAAAACAAGTTATGGCTTACCTTCAGCATATCATTGTGATTTGAAGTATTGACTAAGGTGAAAATGAAAAATAGCTGTATTTCACAAGAAACTTCATATGAGCTAGCAATGAAGTAGATCATTTGGTATCTAAGCAGATTAACAGAATATACTAGTGAAACCACGTACTTTCATGCGGTGGCTCTCTCTTCCATTGTCTACGACACGAACGCAGGAGTCTATTATTGCACTTCTCAGAGGCTCCTGATCCAACAATCACCGATTAATTTTACATCAGAATGGTTGCTATGAAAATAACATTTTTCGTAAGTTATCTATCAAATATGTTTACAAGAAATGAATTAGCCAGAAAAAAATAAAATTCATCAGTTTGTCCATTTGGTCACAAGTATGTCCTTTTGAGAAGGAGAATGGCTTCAAAATTACACATCTTTTTCTTCAACACACGTGGTCCATTTCAAGATTATATTGCTATTGGCAGCTGCTTTCATGAAATCAATGTATGATCACATAAGTTATTTCGAGCAGAAGAATATATGGATACAAATACTCCAAGGATAGGTACGCTACGCAGCACACAATTAACAATCTTCCAATTCATATTATTAGTTTCCTATTTTGTTATTTTCTAGATTATATTTCTAGAAACTTTTTTAGTTCACCTAAAATAGCTCTAGAACTAAAAACCTAATTGTGTCAGAACTACTCTTGGTATTAATTAATCGTGTTATAAATATTATTTGTATTACTTGATTGCATTGGAACCATTATCAGCACTCTGTAAATATTTGATTTGTACTCAAATTATCAATCAATCTTAATAATATTTTTACAATCATCACCAATTTCTCCTCGCAATATGAGTTCTTAAATGTTTTGTTGAAACACCTATTCCACTGATAACCTAGGCTTCATTCTCCAACTGTCATATCTTTCCGAACGGAATCAATGATAATGTTTGAGTTATAAAGTATGAAAGCCCAATCCATACATGGTTAAATCACAAGACATAATATTAACTACTCCATGTTCGCATTCAGAAGCAAGGAATTGGTGATGCCGCAGACCATATATATCCACAACAAACACTATGAGAAAAAGGATTGAGGTATCCCATATTCACAACACAGTTTTTGCATTTAGAGAGGACACAAAAATGTTCCAATAACGAAGGTAGCATTATCACTATCATCATTACTTGAGACTGGAAAATAAATTGCTACATAATTTGTGATAACTAAATGATATAGACCAACATAAAGAGCAAAACAAAAGGGGAGGCATTCCCAAATTCAGTCATCACAATCTTGAAAAAAGCAATTCACAGTGGCAACATCGAGTAAGAAACACACGATATAAACATTGAAATAAATGGCACAAAGATATACGCAATAGATAAAACATATACATATATTTCCTTAAACAAACACATGTTTTTGCATGTTCGCAATAGAACGGCATAAAGCCAAGAACAAAACGACAACAAAAACCCACCTCTGTCTCGGAACCGGGGATTGATTTGAAGCTCCTGAGGCAACTATCTTCAAGAATGAAGTACCTTTTACGTGAATATTGCAGCCCAAAACGGTTGAAACGAAGCAGGTACAGCCACCCCTTCATCTCCCATTCTTCTCCCATTTCAACTTTTCCCTCCCCTTTTAATCAAAAACCAATTTGAGGAATGTTTCAGAATTGGACTTTTGGCAAATATATACACTCATACATACAATAAAAATCAATAAATACATAAACAAGATGTACACAAGAGAAGAGGAAGGTAATGTCTGGAATGTGAAAAAACGAATTTATGGATAATCCTCTGACTCCACCGGAGGGAATCAGAGAATCAGTTGCAATCAAAGTTTCAAGATTTTTTTTTATTAGATTTCCTGAAAATTTGAAAGATTTCCTATTTATCCATCTCTCCATCTATCTCTCTATCTCTTCCTTCATTTTCTGTTTTCTTGTTGTAATCTCCTCCCCTTCGTATCAACTGATTCAGGTGTTTAGCGGGCGTTGGCAACCATACTGAATTTACGTAATTGCCCCTCTTTATTTTTCCCCCAAAAAAATATAAATTTTTTTTTCGCATTCCATAATTATAATTATTGTTTATGCAATATTATATACACATTATTCATAAATGGAATATATATNATCCATGAAAAAATATTACTTTTTATGCTAAGAGTATTATTTTTTATTGTGAATATCGGTAGGGTTGACCCGTCTCAAAGACAAAGATTCGTGTGACCGTCTCACAAGAGATCGAATCATTATACCGAGTTTATAATCTTCTTCTGATAAATGTTAAATTGTGGAGATTGCATAATGGTAGCTCGAACGATAATATTAAATATAGAAAACGACAATTGAAAATTGCCAATTCGTACATCAAATTATATTTTGTTGGTATAATCACTATGTCTTGTCTTGTCTTGTGTTTCCGAGGACCAAAATGGGAAGATGCTTGTATTTTTTTATTCATTTAAGCGAGAGTAATTTTTTTATAATTGAGCTCGAACCAAATATCTTGTTTTTCAAAGACTTTCCGTGGAGGATATGTTTTGAATTGTAAGAGAGATTTTCCGGATGAGTCGGGGGATTGACTTGGGAGAATTATGAAGCTGCAGCGTGTTACATTTTTCTCTTATTTATAACATTTTTCTTTACATTTTATCTTGTCTCGTACCATTTCAATTTTAAAATTATATATAAAAAAAACTTCGTTCTCTAATATTTTTTATATTACACATGTGTCACGATCTGTTAGTATATAATTATATATTAGGAGTGTTTGCAATAATACTAACCAAATTTCCAAAAAAGAATTAAAAGAATCAAATCAACCTTATGAAACAACAAGGTAAGGAAAAAGAATTATCGTCATGCTAGCACTTCATCATCCAAAGATGGATATGAGAAAATGAAGTTAGAAGATAAAAAGACAATAAATTCTCCATAAGTAGCTTGGAGTCATATTCAACTTATAATTTGTTTCCACGCATTTGTGAAAACTAATTTAAAATAGAATAGGTCTCTTGTGAGACGGTCACACGAATCTTTATCTGTGAGACGGGTCAACCCTACCGATATTCACAATAAAAAGTAATACTCTTATCATAAAAAGTAATAATTTTTCATTGATGACCCAAATAAGATATCCGTCTCACAAAATACGACATGTGAGACCGTCTCAAACAAGTTTTTGCTTCTAAAATATACTTTTAAGATATTTTAATATACTGAAGTAGATAAACTATATTCAGATATCATTGATAGATATGAAGTAGTTACTAACATAACTCATTATACGAGTTACTTTTTAAATCTACGTAAAAAAGAGTTATATATACACACACGAATTTCACTCGATGGGCTATTCACCATTCATTGAGAGAGAGTTCCAAACCAATCCAAAAGTCATCGTTACGTGGGACATAGCTCAAAATCCATAAAACTATAATATAATTACTTATAGATGATTTAATATAATTAAAATTGCAATGTCATGCTGTCACCTACAACCTGATAAAGAAAACAAAAAATTTTTATTTGGTTTCCACCCAAAAAATAATTACAGATCACCTAATCTTTGAATTATTTTTATTTGTAGGAAAATTATGATGATATTGATAGAAGTATTATTTATTTAATTATTATATAGTATGATAGTTAAATTCTTATATTCCACCATAAAATTCAAACCTACCTACCCAAGAGTATTCCCCCACGCGACGTCTATTCCTAATAATCGGACACTTTTTATTTAATATATTTAATTATTGATGTGGAAGATTTTTATATTTTATTATTACAAAAATTAATATGGTTCTTTAAATATTCAAATAATACGTATTTGTGAAAATTAGAAGTCGAAACCGACTTGAAGCATTCTTATTAGAACGTTTGAATAATGTTTCTATACTTGATTTAAACATTTCTATAAGTTTTATGTACTTTATTTAAATACATATAAAAATATTTATTTTATTCATTTTGTATCAGTATATTAAAATATATTTTAGTTTTGTATATGATTTATTTATTAAGTTGTAATTTTATTAATATATAATATAGTAAGAGAAAAAATCATTATATAATATATTTTTTAAAATATATTATACTTGAATATATATATTTATTACTTAATAATTATAATTTTTTTATAAAAAAGTATATAATAATATAATTTTAATTTATTTTTATAATTTTAATCGATAAGATAATCTTAAAAAAATATGTATTTATTTAAATTTGATAAAAATATTAGATTTAATAGCAATTTAGAGGAGGTGGGTAATTAAACCATTTACAAAAGTTAATGTACGAATTTATCAATAGTTTGTGTACCAAAGCATTTTTTACTCTTTAAAAAAAAAAACTCTGGTTGTTTCTGAAACACAAAACTCATAATTAAAACTTTGTCTCAATTAACAAGACTCTGTTTTAGGTTTATTCAATGTAATTTAGAGAGATTTATGATAATTATATAATGAAATGAAATATTAATAATAATATTTAAATAAAAGGCAAAAAAGTTAACACAGTTGTTGATTTTCATAAATTGGTGTTAAAGCTAAGCAACTGGTAGTGTCGGAAAACATAGATCGATATCTTCTTTTAAGAACCGAAGAAACAAGATACAATTTATCAAAACCAAAATCTAGATAGTTCAGCGGGACTCGAACTCGGTTTACCAAAAATTATACTTATTTTAAATTTCAAATAGAATTAACATACGCCTGTTTCTCAAGATACAATGGTGACACTCATATTAACCAAGCACTAAATACTATCTCATACGAACATCTTCAATTTCTCCAACACTAAATACATAGAATGCCTCATAATTAAGAGATAAATAAAACTAGATACATTAATATGGAATTTTAGATGGGATTTAAAAATAAATTGTGTCGCACTAAATATCATATATATAGATCAAATGTTGTCGTTTTAACAAAATTTATAGCTAGTAGTTAAGATATCATTCGAAAAACTGCAATTAATAATTACAATATAATTCCAATATTTTAAATGATGCACGATTAAATTACTCTCTCAATATGCACAATTATATCGTTGATTCCAAACAATATATATATGTATTCATAAATCAAGAGCATAAAGTTTTCAAGACAAGTCAATTTAATATTTTCCTCCAACTTTAGGCAATAATTGATGTTTGTCACCTTTTCCATGGACAACAACGAAAATCATGGATTCTCTGAATCATATTATATGAGAGGATCAATTTTAAATACGTGAATTTATTTGATTGAATCAATTTATTATAAATTTTAATAATATAAAATTATATGTCTACAAAAATATTCGGAAAAAAATAGTTTGGTAAACGTTTTTAAATACTAAATAACTTTTGCGAGGCAATAATTTTTTTTTAAAAAAATCACACATTAGTATAACAAATGTAAACGTGAAAAGGGGACAAATGAAGTATTAATTAATAACTATGGGTGGCCATTCTAATCTTCTTCTTCTTCTTCTTTCGAGGCAAAAACATAAAAAAATATAGGCATATTTTGTCTCTTAATTTTATACTAATTTATTGGATCACGGGTTGGTTTGGTATTCGATCCTAGTCAATTTTCGTTTTACTCATAATCTTCTTCTTTAATTAAAAATACACGATCCCATCTTTGAAATTATGCCTATTTTGGCAGTAGGAAATCATTTTTTTAAAAAGAAAAAAAAAAAATTCAAATCTGTTTATAGTCATCGACCCAATTCTTCTCGGATTATATATTGCATGCATCTAGAATATATATTATATATATTGTAATACGTTTTTCATTTTTATCTTATTATTGGTTTTACTTCACTAATTAATTTTTTTTTCATTTTTCATTTGAAATGTTGAACATGAACAATATATGTTGTCACATAAGTAATTTCGATTATATATCATTTTTCAGTGCTACGTGGGTAGTTCGACGAAAAAAAATTAAAATTGAAACAAAAGTGTTATTTTATTATCTTAATTACTATTAATATAAATATGGAAAAATAGAATTATAAATTTATGTAATTCAACTTATTTATGTAAATAAATATGATGATTCAATTAATAAATGCAATAATATACTAAGTAATTTGATTATTATTTTATAAATCTATAAATAATCATTTTGAATTAATTATTTATTTTAAAAAATTACTAAGACGGTGAAGAGTAATAAATTTATAAATAAATATTTAGTAGAGTACATAAAACACTGAAATAGTGCAATGGATAGAACATGACCCAACATGCAACATACGGTTGTAATTCCCACTTCTTCCTGCTCTTGGACGTATATTATTGCGTTTCTTCACACAACCAACATACAAACTCGGGGTTGTAAAAGTTGAAATGTCAAAATATCCATTTTCCTTGAAAGAAATGAAATCGAGAAAATCGGATGCGAAGCAATATATTATTATGCAAACAGACAAGATCACAACTCGTCAAGCTTTTGGCTTTTGAGTTGAAATGGGATAATTCGAAATTTGTATATGCAGACGCCCCAGAGGGGAGGTAGATGTAATCACTATATCCGAATAGGCTCCGTGTGTTGCGTAAATCGAACGTCTAACAGAAAGGTATATGCAGATTTTTCTGTAAACCTACACGTCAACCTTTGTCTTGGAAAAGCTATATACGATCAAGGCATTCATGCAGGACGAAACGATCTCATATAAGGAAATTTAAGGGAAAACAGCAACTCTTTAATAAACAGTATTGGCACAGCAAAAACATGTCCCACTGTGAATCAAAAATTGTTATCCCGTTTATATATATCTTCTAAGATACAGGACCGAGTAAAAATGTTTGCTTTCTTTAAATATTGAATAGGATGTAAATTTTTTAGTTACCACACTAGGAACTCGTTGCCTATATCTTTGAACTTCAAGATGTTTTCTACATTTTCCCGGGTGTCAAGTTTTGCCGTTCCAAGTAACCTGAGAACAAAACTTGGCACAAAAGAAAGGCAGAAATCAGGAAGTTTAGCACCAAATATTGCAAGATATTTTTAACATGAACTACTGCAGCAGGAAAGTTTCTCGTGTAGATAATGTCTATCATTTTAACCGGACCATCCATCAGGCAATGCATAGCTCGATCCGGATTAATTGATTAAGTAAAAAAACATCATACATAGCATTAACAAAAATAACTTCAGATGTCTCAGAAAAGGTACCTGACTATATTACTTCAATTGTTAGAAACCTCATTTCCGAATGGAAAGATCTACGTGAAGGTACGCGATGCAAGTGATGAAGAAAAGGAAAAATGCAGAAACTAGCATCAGCGGTTCTGCGAGCATAAATGCTGGGTTGAACTTGTAATGCACCTGCACAAGCAATTGAGACAGCAAATGAAAAGAAAAGAAGTGTTAGAAACCAAATAGAAACATAGAGAAGTACCAGCTAGAAAACAAGTGTTCTAAACTTCAACTCTTAGATAAAACATAGACAATAAAGTAAATTTCTTCCCAACCTCGATTCATCAAATAGAAAAGAGTGGTAAACACAGGTAAATTCTAGCAATTTTGAAATCAATGTCAGGAAAAGTCCACCAAGAATGACTTTTCCATACATCTCAAAACCAAATATACATATCAGTGCTACTATTGCACTCCATTTTAAGTTAGATGTAACAACTTTCTTATATAGCTCCACCCACACACAAGTATCTGTACATATCAGTGCTACTGTTGCACTCCTTGAGTCATCAAGTAGAAAAGAATAGTAAATACTGGTACATTCTAGCAATTTTGAAATCAATGTTGGGAAAAGTCCACCAAGAATGACTTTTCCATGCATCTCAAAACTAAATATACATATCAGTGTACCATTGCACTCCATTTTAAGTTAGATGTACCACACTTTATTAATGAAACCATTCTTATATAGCTTCACACACACTCGTATCTGTACTTATTAGATAAAGTTCTCAAAATCTATAGACTCACCACAAATAAATTTTATCGAACATGCAGGCAATTAGATAATGGAAAACGTTTGTCCCGCATTTCTAATAGAAACACCCTTCTTCTTAATTATAGAAAGGGAATAATTAAGAAGACAAGGACGAGCGAGCATGACAAATGTTCTATAATTCCAGCACGAGTAGGGATTGTAATTTAGGGAAGAGTCATAATTTCCAAAAATCAGGTTTACCTGGAAAGGAATATTATGCTCAGGAACGAGATTCTTCTTCTCCAGGACCACTACTGTCCGTCCAATCACATCAAGGTATGAATACTTAGTCTGCAAGGATAAAAATGTAAAACACCTACCAACACCTGTGTGACGAAAATTCCGAACTAGAAAGTGGTAGCAGTCGAAGGTAAACTCGGAATTCAGATAATGTAGGCTGTATAATTGGAGAGACTCAAATTTAGATCACTTTTCCCAAATAAACATATTGAGTAGCAGGTTGTTCCAAAACAGAGTTTCAACAGCGACAGTGAAGCACATAAATTCTTTGGCTAATGACATGCATTAAACTTCTGTGCCGTCGACAGATTTAATGTGAAAAATTGTAGATGAGAAACAGTTCTTATTAAGAAGATACACTTATGCCGATGACTCATAGCTCATCTGGCAAGGTCTCAAATTTGGGACAAAATCTCATATTCAAGACCAATTGTAACAAACCTCCTCTGGCTCATAAAAGAACGAAAAGAAAGATGCACTTATGCTTAGAAAAGAACAAAAAGAAAATGCACTTAAAATGAAACAGACAGAAACTTCTCCCACTAGATGTCCCAAATTCCAATATAGCAGAATTATTCAATTATGATTCTAATGGTTTTAGCCTTTAGGCTGAGTATTGATTGGGCTTGTTCACTAAGATGGTAAAGAAAATTCAACAAGTATTACCTCCAAGCTCTGTTCAACTGTGAAAGGAACATTGACGGAAGGATCTTTTGAACCCTCTGGAAGGACAACCTTCAAATACAATAGACAGTCAACAAATTTTCCAAAAAAAAAAATCAGCAATATCCTGAAACAACAGTGGTTATGTAACACAGTTGAGTTATCAGTCCTCACTTTGATTGTCAACTTGTCAACTACAGTATTAGCAAGAGGACAGCCAAAACTGAAGTTTAAGTATCGTGCACCAGCAGTGGACTCGAGAAGAAAGTCTTGCAGTGGCACACCATAGCCTATGATAAAAGTTGTCTTCCAGCCCCCAAATAAAGGATATCGTGGTTCTATTAACAGCTCCGACTGAAAAAAAAAAAAGAATACAAATTCAGAATTTTGAGGTTTTTATTTTCTATATTTCTGTATACTTTATACCAGTGACTACGCATACCAAAAGGCTAGAAGAAGTTTCTAGAGATAAATAACATTGTTTTCCTTTCCGCAGTTTGATAATTAAGGTGCAATATTCAAATTGTTTCCAGATATTTATAGATCTTATATACAATAATTAGATGGGTGACATGGAAGAATTTGAAATACATTGAACCCAAAAATACAATTGTAAAGTGATCACAAGTTAACAGGAAAAAGAGAGTGGTGAAATATAAGTTATATTCTCAGCAGCAGCCAAAACAAGATCATCTTTCCAAGTCTTCGTTGGTGCACATGCATTTACCAAGAGTATAGAATGTTACCTTTTTTGAATTCGTGCGTAATCTTGATGAAGATATGTTCCCTATTTCATCTCTGTAATAGACAGAATGAACTCGGGGAGGTAACTCAGCCACAAGGTGCTTGAATGAAGAAACACCACTAGCAGTGGGTCTAGATTGATACTCAACCCTATCACAAGAAGTTTGGTTAGATTGAAGAAACCAAGCCATTTCAGTTTGTACAGAAAACTAGATAGCATTAAAGTGCCTAAACATCAATTATACAAGGGAAAGAAATGATTAGACGCGAGAACAAGTTAGTTTTTGTATTCTCAGTATCCCAACATTTTCTTTTACATGCTTCGTAAAATCCAGATTGCAAAGCTTGATGTGCAAATGATCAGTAGCTGCTTAGTTAGAGAATATTAGTGGACTACTATATTTAACTTAGACAAGTATCTGCAGTAACAAATGTGCATAGATATAACTATTTAACAGATCGGAAATTTCAGGTACTGGTGGCCTAACCTCGAGAAAACACCTTTGTGCCTAGCACCAGCATGAGCTAAACTGTAATGCTCAGTTACCTGAATGCTCCCCCAATGAGAAATTTCAATCTCACGCTCAAGCTCCTCCACAACAGCGAACGGATTATTATTTTCAAAATGAATTATAACAGGGGAGTATGAATAAGGAACACGGTCCTCATATGGCCCATACTTCAGTTCGGTACCAGCTTTGTTAGTGGGTTCAACTGTAGTGAATGATTCGACCTTGTTACTTGGTGTCTTAACCAAGGTTGCTTGCTGTTTGATATGATATGGCGATAGTATAATAGCACTGTCATGGTAATTTACTAGTTGAGACTCTGATTGGCTTATCTCTAATGGAAATGGCTCAAGAGAGTGTGTCAAAATGTAATATATTTCTAGAGTGGTGGCTTCACCATTTAACAGTGAATTAAGCAATGATATAGCATAGTATTGGGCTCCATTTGGTCCACTGGGGAGGCTAGTTGGATTGACTTCGAGAGAAACATATGATTTCTTCCTCTTCTTGCCAACAACTACGGCAGCTTTAACAGATGCTAGATGATCAAACTGTGAGGGTGGAAACGAAAGAAGAACTTCTGAAGCCGGATTTTCCCCAATATTCTCGACCTACAATAAGAGAATCATTTTATGATGCACAATCCACAAATCTAAGCTTCGGCATGGAAAAAGCAAGACTAATAATAGCTAATACATGAAGCACCAAACAGTTCTCAGGAACTGATAAACTAGGATTCTCTTTTTGTTCCACTAGCTGTCTGTCGATAAAAGTCACTACTTGTTGGAGTTCTGATACTAATGGGATAAAGTTTGAACCTTGGACACTGATTTTTAATTCCAGAAATTAAATTTACGTCTTCAATTCTTTTGGTCCAACAATTTGGAATTTTCCAGATAAAAATAAGATAAAGCTCAGTTCTAGACTTGAGCAAAGATCTAATTAAATCTCTAAACCCGAACCGCAATTAACACGCGCATATACTAACCATTTTAAAGAGGTAAAAAAAACTATCATTTTGCATTTCGTTGACCATTTTACCAAAATTAAGTAGCATCACTATAAAACAAAATAAGTTTTCACCAAAAAGATTTGCATATCAATAGAAACTGAAAAATAAGAGGAATGAAGATAATCCCTTCAGAAGTTAGTCTATTTATCAAAAAAAATTAAATGAAAGTATAGACGAGTGACGATGAATACCTTTAATGTCAAATAAACCCTAACAATGTGCGAAGTCAAGTCAATCTGAAACAGATACAGAATCTCGTCACTTAAATTATGAGAAAAACATAAAAAAAATGGAGGAATAAACAGATCAGTCTCCCGAAATTCCACAAAAATCTGTTTCTCAGAAGAGCTTATCAATACAATCAATGCATGATTAACAGAGGAAAATAAGATTAAAAAAATCGACACAAGCTATCAAATCGAGATTTTACCTGGCGCTCGGCTTGGACGATCTGGAGATTCGGAGGCGCCGCCAACGACGCTCCGACGAGCAACGTAGCAAAGAGTACTAAGAGAGCGTACATTGCAGCGGCCATTGTTGTACAGTTGAAGACTAGATTTTCAATTTAATTAGCTCCATTTTTATATAAAAAATTTAACAATTATTATATTTATAAGTAAAATGTCAATTTTAATAATTTTTTATTTTAGTCGTATATCTATATTTTTAAATTAAATATTATTAGTTATTTTTATAAAATAATGTTATTAAAAGACCAAATTTATTGTTAAAATTTAGTATTTTTTTCAAAACAATGTAATTTAATTACTAATATATTTATTAAAATTTATAATTACATTACGTACATATATTGAGATTCTGTCTATTTATAATTTTCTTCAGCTAGATTGTTGTTAATTGACGATTAATCTAATGTTATTAAAAGCCCTATAAAGTAATAAAACAAATATAAAAATCTGTAGTAATAATAGCAAATTTTTTTCTTTATAATATTTTTTTGTTTCATTTTAAAATGTTACCATTTTAGACCAAAATTCAAAATACTAAAATGCATTGCTATTTTTGGATGATTTGATACAAGAGCTTTAGGAAAATATCTTCGGCTCGATGACGATGAATTTTTATTTGAAAGCTGAATGTATAAAATTCAAACAAAATATTTTGGAAAAATCAAATAAATGATTGATTTTGTTTTAGGAGAATAAGATTATTGGTAAACATGAAATCAGGTTAGAAATGGCTGGGAAAAAAATTATTCTAAAATTTTAAAATGAGCCATATGCAATCCGAACAGTTCGGTCGACTCAATGGTTTTGAGACACTACCTATGTGGGTAGAGTCGAAGTGTGGCTGCATTCTCTTGACAACCTAAGAATACCATGTTGGACTTATCCCACATAGTCAACGTTGTTTCTTTAATATTCTTTATGACAATCATCTCCATTCATGTTGGCTCTAAAAGTTGTGTAACTGCTACCAGTGTAATTATAAGGCTTTCAGTTTTGAAGATGTCATGTTTTTTTACAGCAGCAGTTGTTTCTATTGTTTGGTTGGTGAAGCCAAATATTGAAAACATTTTTTTGTGATTAGTTTTCTGAAAAATTATATTGTTTTGAAACTTGAAACTGGTAGGTTTTCTTTTGTTTTTTTGTTTTTGTTTGGTATTTCTAAGAATCTCAAGTTGTTTCTTCTACGTTCTCGACTTGAAACTCTCGATCGAAACACTATGATTTACCAGATGCAGGTTGTGAAGCGTGAAAAGTTTAAACTTTACGTAATTTTATTTAACTAAATGAGGGGTCATGGGAGGATTGGTTTCAATGAAGTCTCAAATTCAATATCTAGTTACAAATTTGATATCTAGATGTCAAATATATTATTAGTTATTGATTTTTAGTTTTTGTTAAAAAAAATTTTGGCAAAGTTTTTTTTTAAAAAAAAGTACTTTTAGATGATATTTTATGATAGCTGAACCTGACCAAGTTTATAGAATACTCCAATAGGTGGGATACCGAATATCTTGGTTCAAATTTGGGTTTCATCCGATTAAAAAATTTTCTTATCTACATTTTACCAAACCATTTAGATCTTATCATGTTATATATTGTGATTATTTTCAATTCTGGAGATCATTAACAAACTATAAATTGAATTATTCTTCTTCATTCAAGTAATATAACAAGCCTAAGTTCAATACATTTAAGGGTTTTGAGGAAAATCAGAATCCGATCAAATTTTTTGATAGAATTATTTTACCCCAAACCTGAATCGGACTCGGATATTAACCAAACGTGATTGATTATCCGAAATACCCAACCCAACTAAGGCTATTCAATTATGTTCACACCGATCCGAATAACCCCATCCATACTAGTAATTATAACATTTTTTGTTTTATTTTAAAATGTTATTATTTTAATATCAAAATGCATTACGATGTTTTGGAGAAATCAAAGGAGAAATAAATTATTGGTTAACAACTTATCATGCCGGTCAGACAAAAATTTATTATAAAGATTTGAAATAATATATTTTTGCTATAATATAATATAAAACTAATCAGTTATGAACAATAAGGGAGCTTCGTGTTTGCAGAATTTAAAAATAATTATGATAAGTAAAAGAAAAATGTAAGACGAAATGTTATCAACAATTTTTTAAATGCAAACAACACACTCATGGAATAAAATGCTACCGTGAAAGATCGTATCCGAAAAGAAAAAGATACCCCAGGAGATCAAGAACTATAAAAGAAATCAAAGAACAATTTTCAACCAAGAATTCCATCCAATAACTTGAATCATAGCCAATGAAGTTATATATAAAAGACAACAAAAAGTTTTAGAATTTTCTTCAAATGGAGCCAGAATATAATTGGCAGATGAAGGCAACCATATTCACAAATTAAATTACAAGCAATGAAATTAACAAATATTTCAATATTGGTATAGCTGTCTTAAGAATGGTTATAGAAAAAAAGGAGCATCAGAAAATGCAGAAGCTCCGAAATAAAAGGCACTATATCTTTTCATAAAAAATTGTTGAACTGCTTGTTTTATAATTCTCTTCTCCAGTTAACCCTCCAATGAAATGCATGAATTCCTACACCAATTAGCTCCAATTCCTAAACCTATGCTATAAATTGCACAATTGCTTGTAAAGTTCCCTGTGTATCACCAGACATTTCTCATTCGAATCCATGGTGGTGGCATTACCTTCGAATTATTCCACTTTTGCTGCCGGAAGTACTTCCTTCCCATGCTATAAGAATTTCCTCCTTGCATGATATCAGGTCGCCCATTTGCACAGGAAGTATTCATTTCTGGTGAGTCCATGCCGGGTGTCTTCAAATATTTTTGATCCGAGTGACGAGAGACATACTTAAGGCTATTTTGTTCCATTCTTTCCTCGGGTTCAATCAATGGGGCAGATACAGCAGTACATGATGGGGGGTGTAAATTGCTACAGGGGTATGGGGGTAATGGAGGAAACGGATGGAAAGGCACACCTGGAGCTATAGTCCAACCATCTGAAGTTTCTGCGTGAACCTCGAATTGCTGCATGACAAAACAGGGAATTCCATAGGAGGTCGACATGTATGCATTATATCTCTGCTGAGAATCACCCAACACCCTGTCATACGGTTGCCTTATGGTTGCTTCTCTTTCTTGGCCAATAATGGGAGTTGAAGTCGGATCAGACGGAACCATAGGACCATTACAGGGACAAGAAAATCCGGGTGGGATATCATCATCAGTATTAAGCTTTCCATCACATTCCTTAAGACTTGGATTTGGTCGCTCATCTGCAGGGTTGTCCCATCGGCTCTTGCGTTTGCGTGTTTTTGTCCCGTCAGGTACACTGCTAACTGTAGCAGCTATGGGTTCTGAACAGGAGAGTTCGATTGTACAGGATGCAGAAACTGGCTGCTCGATACGACAATTTGTTGCTTCTGACAGTTTCCCGCCTTTATTGCTCCAAATATCATGCGACATATCAAGCCTATCGTGGCTTGAAAGCTGAGGATATTCCATCCTTGCATCGTCTCGTTCTGTGCAGCTATTTTTTCTGAAAGATCTGGGAATCCATTTGTCCCTGAAACTTCGTGCACTTTGATGGACCTGAGAGCAGTAAAGATCAAACTTCAGCCAAAAAATAAAAAAAATAAGCGCTCACACAAGTGCAATTTTCTAAATATCTACGATGGCATAATATTCAAACACCACCCATCCAAACATCCAGAAAATTAGAAAGGCATCAACTTGCTTGATGGGTGCTTGGTAGTCCCTGGATGCAGACAGATGCAGTGTAGCAACGACAAAACATGACATTAACAAATGAAAGGCAACTAATACGCAAGTAAGGTAAAGCCGTAGCAACAGAGGATTAACTTCAAGGGCTAAAGAAAAGGGACTAATTTTTCTGCGTCACAATAAAACAAAAAAAAATATCAGCCTTTAAACATCTATGCTGAGTAAACATAGATTTAATCATGTGAAGCCACATCGAAATGTAAACGTTTGACATAGGAAGATGATCAAGGGTGGCAAATATTAATCAAGCAATATGGATAAGAATTTTCACAGGCAGAAATGCCATCAAATCTAGATAACCATTAGAATTATCACAAACTCACAGGTGGAAAAAAAGGACTGAAACTAAACAACAAAATATTATCTGACAGTTTCCCTTTTCTAAGTTGTCTTTGGGACATCGCAATGTTTTCAACCAAGATGCTCAAATGCAATAAAAACTAATCGTCTTTCTGTCAATTGTTGACAGCAACAATGTAAGTACCAGACGTGAAAAAGATGACATCAGACACAAGCAAGTAAACTGACAACATGATGAAAAAAAATCATTAACTACCTGTTTGTCAGCATGTTCTGTCAACGTTAATATTGAATCTTTAAAACTGCAAATGCAGAACAGGGTACACGTTAGAGAATCATGACACAAAACCACAAAAGGATAATATACACACCAATTATTTTAGCAAAAATAGCTTTTTTTTCCTTCCCACTGCAGAGCAAAAAGTTCTATCCTTGAGTGATTTTCCAAGATGAGAGGAATAGATTCGCAAAACTGTGTTAGTTCTCACTACAGTTTTAACCATCACCGGCAGAAAACTGTGTAATATACCAAGAACAGCGAACATTAAATAACTAATGTAGATCTAATTTAAAAATTGATAGTCTTAAAAGGGCTCCGCCAGTTTATTGAATGTAGTGACATTTTGAATACCAAAATAAAATAATAAAAAAAGAATACACGTGGAGACTTCAGTTCATCCTGTTTACTTTCCACAAACATTCTGATTTTAAACGTCACCAATTTAGTCTAAAAACAAATAAACAAAAAGAATAAGATGTTCGGACCCAAATACAAAGGCCAAAACAAGCCCACGAGTCTCAAGTTTTATAAGTATCTAGAAAGGGGGGAGGACATGAAATGGAATGGAGAGAGTAGATTAGGCATTCTATAATTTTTGTTTTCTGTTTTCGAGTGTTGAGACTAGCATTTTGCTGGGGAAGGGAGTGATGACAGAGATGTATACAGAATTACCTCTATATGAATATTATTTACCATCATATTTTCAGCATATTTCCTTATTTATTTTGTTGATTATTGTTAAACAATGATATTTGTGGCTGTTACAATTTGTTTGACCTGCCCGATCAAGAGAGTCGAGGAGTATCGATGGCAACCGCACAGTTCGAAGATAGGGTAATGACATTAAAGGAAAAAGGTATTAGCTTTACAGCACAAGTCAGCAAGTCAACAAAAGAGAATTAACAGAAAATCTCAAGAAATTAGTTAAAGGAAAAAAGGGTGAGCATAAGAGTCGATAATAGCGAGCAATGTCCTGTCAGTTGCGTCGAGGGAGTCAAGTCCTTGGATCTGACGATGAAGATGGAAATGACGAAGGAGCAGGTTATAACGTGAGAAGTCAGTGACACAAATAAACTGGGTAATGGCTGGAAAACAATGATGAGAATTAAGGTCAAGTAGAAAGCCACTCAAAGGATCAAAATCATGGACTTGAGAAGAAGAGATGGGCCCTCATAAAAGTGGATTTACCTGGATATGATGCGACATACCCATTTAGATGGAAGTTCTACGGCTGGACATTTGCTTAAGGCCATCATCCATTTTTCCATTGTGTAACAGTCCCAAGTATATTGGGCCTAGAAAATCAGGATCATGCTTTTAATCCACAAGAATACACTAGAAAGAGAGGCAACTTGAGTAAGGGGAAAGAGAAATAAATATACAAGGCAAGAGCTGGTTATAGGAAAGGGATTCTAGTAGATTGATTGTTTGGCTAGCTTTTTTTAAATAGGAAACTTAGTAATATTAATAATAAAAGAGTGATAATTACAAAGGTTGACCACAGGTCAACTCGACAAGAACTACGAAAAACCTAGAATTGCAAGCCTACTGACTCAAAATAATACTCCAATCCCTGTTCATATAAGACAACAGTATAAAAATTTAAAATCCGCAATCGATTGAAGCCAACAAGGAACCATAATCTTAATCTTGTCCCAGCAACCCTCGACCGAGTCTTCTTGATTACCAAAAATCCTCTTGTTTTTCTCCAACCAAACAGACCAACAAATGCAATGAACTACCTTATTCTAGAAACGCCAGCCCTTCCTTCCCAAATCTCGTCCTAATCTAATTCAAATAAGCCCCAATAAAGATTTGGGAACAACCCGAAGTAAATCCAATTCCACCAAGGTCTTGCTCCAAAGCAAACCGACAAAAGGACAGTGTAAGAACAAATGGTCCTGAGCATCCAAATCCTGCCTGACAGCACACCACACACACCAACTAGGACTGAGATAACATGAGGGATTCCTCCTCCGCATCGCCTCACAAGTCGGAGGTTTACCAAGAACGGTAGTTAATAAAACGGAAAGCTGGGGAAAAAAACTCGAAAATAGATTTAACTGAAAAGGTACCTCAAGAATCCAACACCCAAGATCTATAAACGGCAGCACCCTGAATGAGAGAAACCCTTTCCAAGAAACCTAAAAACACACCCAACTCAATCCTACGGAAATGCAAATCCCAAGAAGACAATGCTGAAGATATGAAGAAAGATATCGGTTGATAACGAGATCGAAATCTGATACAAAGAAGGGAAAAGGTCCTGAAAAAAATTGCCCCCCCTACCGATACTCCCAGAATCAACTTTTGTTACCCCTTTTGATCAAATTCCCACAGACTGAAAAGAGCCGGATAAATCCTAGAGATGAATTTCCAAGGGCTTCTAAAAGTGGCATTCTTAGCTAGACCCGCATTCCACCCATTCTTCTGCAAGCCATATTTATTAACAATTATCTTACACCATAACGAATCCCATTCCCTAGAAAATCTCCACCACCAGTTACCTAATAAAGCTTTGAGAAAACAAATACTACCGATGCCGAAACACCCCCCCCAAACTACACACTTGATCCCAAGTGACAATGGTGTCCCCCGTCGCCGCCATCCCACAAAAAATCCCTTGTCTTTTCCATGGCGTCCGCAATACCACAAGGTATCCTGAATAAAGATAAGAAATACAAAGGCAGGGCCTTTCTTTTTGTGAAGGATTTAATGCTTGGCTGGGTGTTTCATTCAGTTTATTATAGTTCTTGTTGCTTTGAGTCACTGTAACCATACGACCGTGTTATTTGATTCACTATTTTCTATATATCAGTTTATGTTCTCTCTATGTTGTACTGTGGTCGTATCACATTCTGTGCACTGGGATGAAGAGCCTGAAGATCTTTTGGTTCTGGGAAAGTGAAACAAAATTTTCATACATAAATCGTGAATGACTCACATAGAAGATCAAAAAGGTATTAAATTGTGCAGTTGAAGATTGGGGTGGAGAATCAAAGATACAATTATACAGGCTATGAATTTAAATTGTCTGACCAGGAAGATACTTGGAAAGAACAAAATTCAAGGCCCAAATACAATTCTAAGGACGCTATGAATTTAACTGTGAGATTGAGAAAGAAATTGGAGGAACTGGGTCCGACACAATTGGACTAGTAACAGTTATGGAGGTCGGGTTCAATCAAATAAGAATGGGCAAAACTTGGTAAGCCCGTTAACCAATCGGTGAAATAAACAAAGTAACAATGGCGGACGGAGCTGTCTCCGAGGAATGAGAGAGTAAGGTACCGGTGGATTGTAAGCTTAAATCACTTGGGCTGTAATTGTACTTGGTGAAAATGAAGAACCTCATCCTTGCCAGCGGCCAATTTGTTACCTCGCATGATGACGGGTCGGTGGAGGTAGACTTATCCACAATAGTGGCTGCTGATGGGAACAAACAGTGCAAATTATACTTCACAAGTCCATCAAGCTTTGGACATTCTACATGGCTATGGAGGGAAGCTTGAGCAACCTGGAGTCAACAACTTAACTTCGATAATGCCCAGAGTCCAGCCACCAAACTTGCTGTAACAGTAGCTGAATTGATGCGGTAAGGATTGTTATGAACCATCAGCTCAAGCTATTGCATATGATTTGGACAAGAAAAACCAGAAAAGAACATTCTTGTCTTTGACCTTGGTGACGGGACATTTGATTTTAGTATCCACCCGTTGACAATGGCGTTTTAGAGGTGTTATCAACTAATGGTGATACTCGTTTGGGAGGTGATAATTTTGATCATGGGATTATGTAGTACTTCATTAAATTAATAAAATAAAAGCATCAGGCAGACATTAGTAAGGATAACAGAGCACTTAGCAAGTGCTAAGACCGTAGAGATTCAGGCCCTATTTGATGACATGGATTTCTCCAAACAACTTTTCAGATCTCGTTTTGAAGAATCGAACAATGATTTGTCCAGAAAGACCATTGTTAAGGATATGGAAGATGCTGGTTTGAAAAGCACCAGATTGATGAAATTGTTCTCGTGGGTGGTAGCACTAGGATCGCTAAGATCCAGCAGCTCTTGAAAGAATGCTTCAATAGGAAGGAACCAAAAACAGGCGTGAACCTAGATGAGGCAGCCACATTCGGTGCCACTGTTCAAGGAGAAATCATTCCCGGAGAAGGTGATGCCAAGGGTGTAGGAATGGATATTATATATATGGTTACTTACCAAACGTGAGATCAATTTTAGTTACCAAAGACCAACTCAAAGGCAAAGCTGTCATTGCATGTTTCTTTGGTGTCACTGTTGGTGCCATTGGGGACTGAAAGTCTACAGATTTTTTTTGATAAAGGTTACATATCAAGTGCGGATGAGAATTCCGCAGTACAGTAACAAGACTACTAACATAAGGAAGTCCTCAAAGAGAACAACATACAATACTTATGCCCATACAAAATTCAAATTCCTCACTAAATCTGAAACACTTAAATGATTGAATTGGTCCAAGTTGATCGTCCACGATGAGACCCTAAACTTTATTTTCTCCCATACTTGATCGACAGACTCAGACACATCCTGAAAAATTCTGCTATTTCTTTCCAACCAAATGGACCAAAATATGCAATGAATTATCATGGCCCAGAAGATTTTGAATTTGTTCACGAAGGGACACCTTGAGTTGACATGAAATAAGTCTTTAGCTTGCCTTGGGAAAGCCCATTGAATTCCCAGTTCTTCTAACACTTTGAACCAAATTCCTCTCGCAAAGGAACAATGCAAAAGTAAATGATCTTGATCCTCTTCATGATTTTGGCATAAACAACACCACTGCGGTCTCAACACACACTCCCTCCACCTTCTCTGAACCGAATCACAGGTAGGCAACTTTCCCAAGGCCACGATCCACGAGAAAATCCTAATCTTTTGTGGTACATTAACTTTCCAAATGTTATTAACTTTCCCAAGGCTTCATCACCACGATGGCTATGAATTAAGGACACTGCCAGTGAAATGGCTCAGACATCATATAGATATGGATGGCAAAGAATCAGTTCTCTTTGCAACAACTCAATTTGAAAATGTGGTGAAGGGGAAAGGAGATGCCACTAAGAAAGAGGTCATTACGCCTACTGGAACACATATGTCGGAGATGAGAGATAGTTGTGCTACCCACAAGTCTATTTGGAAATCTGAAGCGAAGGGATTGGAGCAGCCAACTCAGGGTATGAACGAGAGTCTATGTCGGAGGAGGATAAAAAGCCTGGTGAATAGGTTGCGTCTTGGTTTGAAAATATGGAAAATCAACTTCCTAAATTGATCCTTGAGGACAAGGTTGATTTTCAAGAGGTGGTACTGTTATAGACCCAAATTATATTGGGCCTAGGCCAAAACAAGCCCATGAGTCACAAGTCCTAAAGTATCCAGAAAGGAGGGAGCACATAAAAAATGTGAATTGGGAAAGATTAGGCATTCCATTATTTTTGTTTTGGAGTGTTGAGATTAGCATTTGCTATAGGGAAGGGAGTGGCATGCCACCATATTTCAGCTTATTTCCTTCCTTATATTGTTTGCTTATTGTTGTTGAATGATAGATAATTGCGGTTACATCACAAGCTCTTTTACATCCAGGTTCTGAAAGCAGGCACGAGA
Source organism: Primulina huaijiensis (assembly GCF_012295235.1). Taxonomy (NCBI): domain Eukaryota; kingdom Viridiplantae; phylum Streptophyta; class Magnoliopsida; order Lamiales; family Gesneriaceae; genus Primulina; species Primulina huaijiensis. Next base: position 25,105,932 of record NC_133308.1, on the reverse strand, counting down.
TACTAGGTAATTTTGATAGCTACAAGAAAAACAATTCTAGTGATCCCCTTCAGTTATGTTGGCATATATCCTCTCCAACATAATCATAATCACCCATCACATCCCAAACTACCCACTATTGTTTTATTGGATGAGTGAGACATAACACAGACACTTCATGGTCCTGGGATCTTATACAATTTCCTTTTCTTCCTTTAAGCAGAACACATTTTGCGAAGCCACAGTTCATGCTCCAGTAGGATCAGCAACAAGAAGGAACATTAACATATTGTTAGTGCCTCAAGCCTCTCGTAATTGAGACAAGTGTGACAATAAACAAGCAAGTAAAAATTATGATTTACAATTATTCATCACAAATCTAACAGTAAGTACCTCAACAACAAAGACCGAGCATTAATTTATGTTACAAACATGTTCTCGTCTCTTTCTCGAATACACGAACTGAGCATTGTTATTATTATTTTTTTAAAAACCATTTATACCCAAATAATAAAACAAGATCTTACATGTCAAAACCACAGTCTGCAAGAAAATTATAAAATCTAAGTACATCGGTAAAATAGGTCAAAAAAATATGCTGACCTCTCCACTCCTGGGCGAGGTGGGCCTCCAGTTATGTGCTCCAATTTAAGAATCTCCCTTGTTGCCATATACTCAAGTATCTATCCAAACAACAATAGGAAAAGCTGTAAAACTCTATTTTATAAAAATAACAATTTGGTACAAATTATAGTTGTAAAGACTTTATCAGCATTTTGCACATTAGCCAAAAAATTTGCGAGAACAATTTTATAAGCTATAGTTCCGTTCAACTAATTTGAATTTGTTCTGGACCAGTTTTTCATATTTTCAGTATCATAGGTTTCTTCAAAGCTTTCTATCAGATACTTGAGAAGGAATATGTCCAGTTCTGTCAAGTGTTCAGCATGAGTAAACATTGTTAGCTGGCAGTAGTAAATTTTCATTACTTTAATCACACATCAGAATCCAAACAATCTCCAATATGTACATCATTATCATCATAGCAAATTCCTGCTAGTTGCGGGGTCGACTACATAGATATTAGTTATCCAAACTAAGCGATTTTCCCACATGTCATATCTTACATCAAGATCTAATATATCCTCATTTACCACATTTATCCAGGTTTTCAATGGTCTACCCTCTTTCTACTCCTTCCATTAACCCGCCAATCTAAAGTATGTAGGACTGGGGTCGTGTTTGGTCTCATCTTCATATGACCCAACCATGTTAGACGTTTCTCCCTAATCTTTGCATTTTTTGTCACACATACGTCTTAACATGTGCATCTCTACTACCGTCATCTTATGCATATATAGTCCTGTAGTGGCCCAACACTCAGAGCCATAAAGCATAGCTGGTCAAACAATAGTTTATAACATTTTCATTTCCATCTCGCAGACATCCTTCTATTGCATAAGACTCCTGATGTCATCCTCCATTTCATTCACTCTGCTTTAATCCCATGGTCTATATCTTTTCTAATGTCTCTTTTGGATAATAGATCCTAAACAGCGAAAAGCTTCACACTCTAAGACTTCTCGATCGTCAATCTCAATTGGATTACTCATTTGTCTAGATTCAGGACCAAAGTTACAAGCTAAATATTCCGTTTTTTTAGCGATTAATTCTAAAACATGTACTATCAAGAGCTTCACGTCATCTATCTAAATTTTGATTTACACCTTCTTTAGTTTCGTATATCAGGACAATATCATTTGCAAACCACTAAGGGAGCTAATCCTGAATATGTCCCGTCAGCTCATCCATAACCAAAGCAAAGAGATAGATTTTAAAGCTGATCCTTGATGAAGTTTTAATGCCACAGGAAAATCACATGACATCCCTCCAAGAGACCTAACACTGGTTACAACATCTTCATGCATATCTTTAATGATCTCGATGTAGCATTGAGACACATGCTTCTTTCAAAGTACCCACCAGATTAATTCTCTAGACACTCTTTCATAGGCTTTCTCTAAGTCGATAAATACTATATGCAGACTCTTCTATTGTTCTCTATATTTACCTATCATTTGCCTAATCAAGAAAATAACTTTCATTGTAGACCTACCCGGCATAAAACCAAATTGGTTATCTGATACAACAGTAATCCTCATAAGTTTCCGCTTTATCACTCGCTCCCATAACTTCAACGTATGGTTCATAAGCTTAAACTCTCTATAGTTTGAGCAGTCATGTATATCTCATTTATTCTTATAAATTGATACTACAATACTATGTCTCCAAGATTTTAGCATTTTCCTAGTATCTAAAATTCTATTAAAGAGCCTAATCAGCCATTGGATCTCAACTTCTCCTAGACACTTCCATACCTCAATTGGTATCTTATCCGGTCCAACTACTTTCCCCAGTTCCATCCTCTTCAGTGCCTCTGTTACTTCCGTAGCACTAGCTCTATGATAGAACATTAAATGTCTTACTTCTTCCATATCATGTCTACCCACGCATAACTCCTTTGTACTTGTCTCATTGAGTAAGTTCTTAAGGTAATCCTTACACCTATCTAGAATAGCTTTATCTTGCATTAAAACTCTACCATCTTCATGCTTGATACACCTAACATGACTCAAGTCTTTAGTATTCAGACCTCTGGCTTTCGCTACCTTAAAAATATCTCTATTCTTCTTTTGTACCTAGCATATCGTTCAAATCAATATAAGCTCTTTTCTTAACATCTCCTATTGTTTTGCTATTGAGTCTCATCAATTTGAAAAGCCTTTTTATCAAAAAACAATGCTAATTATTCAATTCTTCAATCCCCATGAGTTTACGAAATCAAATGGGAAGATTATTTATATTATATATATAGGCACGAGGAAATCCAAGTAAATCCTCTACCTACTCTTGATGTAGTCGACACAACCAACGACAGCTTGTGTCTCTTCAACTTTAATATAGAGATGGACTTTAAAACGTAAAGACGACTGACCTATAAATATATTTATTTACATGGAATTTTTTCAAAAATCATACATACAAATCAATTTTTGGAATTTCATTTTAAAGGCCATGAACTTGAGTAGTTTTCAGTTTCAGTGTATGTTCAAATACTTACTGATCATGCGTATGTCCAAGTTTCATGCATGATTTCATGTGTAGAATATTATCATATATGCTTTGTTCTCTTGCATTTTTATGACTAAAAAAGATTCGACCCAATGTAATATGTCAAAAGGAGCAGATTCTCTGGATAATTGTGGTCACACTCAAATGATCAACTATTTGAATAAGTTGATAGTAAATTGGTTACTTAAGCTTGTTTTCAAAGTTAAATACATGATTCATGAAGTGAAGAAAAAGTTTATTCAGTTCCACCGAATTTACCTTAAGAAGCTTGCGCAGAATCGGAGTTTTGATGAATTCCCTCCTACACTGCTTCAATATGTTGTGGAGCATCTGCAAACCTATACATCAACAGTCATTGCTCTGAAAAAATTCAACACACTGATGAAAAGCATCAAGATATATGCTAGGAACAACTACCATTCTTGTTAATTACATCAACCAGAACAGTCCGAGATTTCGTCTTCAGAAGTGCATCCAAGATCATTGAAAGATCTCGATTGCTGCAAAAATTGAAATAAGAACAAAAATCAACTCCAGGACAACTCCAGAACAGTAAGTTTTTACAAGGTGAGATAATAAACAGGATAACGAAGTGATGAATTTAGCAAAGGAGGTAAACTTCCGAAAATTACCTCTGTATAGCTTCGCCATGGCCATTATTCCCTGATGCAGCAGTAAGGAAAAGAAGTTTCAAGTAGCCTCTTGATGCATCCTATCAAATTATAGAAGAAACCAAGACATGAAACAACCATCTACAGGCACAAAATTTAATTTCAAGTGCACAATATCAGTCTAAATAATAATATAACCAACCACTACGAGCATATATGAAATCAGGAATTACACAAAATTTATACAAATACTGAAAATTGACTGAAATAAAAAAAATATATAATTAGTTGAACATTTTTATAGATGAGAAAATAATACATCAAATGCTCTTACCAAAATCAAGAGATTAAGAAGAAAAAAAGAATTATAGCACGGGATGAAGAACTTACTTTACACTTGCTTATTCCTCCTTCAGGATCAAGCAATTCATTCAGTTTCTCCTCAACTGCAAGCATTTGGGTTAAGTTATTGCAAAAACACTAACCATGACTACCAAGAAGCATGGAGCAGATGATTGTCTACCTGTTTCAAAATGACTATTCAGGAAATGTTCAGGTAAATTATCAGATTTATGGGGTGCAACATTTGACTTATCCATATTCGGAGTTCCTTTGTCACCCACAACAAAAGATTTAACTTTCCATTTTTTAGTTGAGGCTGAGGAATGATGAGTCTTAGTGGGAGGATGTGCCGTTCCTTGTTCTTTTCTTCCTCCCACAGCAGCATATTTCAACTTGCTCTTAGATTTTACTGCATCTGGCAGTGATTTCCTATGTAATGCAGAAGTCGTTATCTCTGGTTCATGAGCAGAACATGATGAATTTTCCACTCGGTTTTGCACTGAAGAAAGCTCATTCTGGCCTATAGACTTAATACTGCCGTCTGATTTTAAGGAAATATTCATGAAATTGACAGAATAAGGTTTCTGGGAAACAATGCCCTCAGCCTCAAGCTCAAAAGCAGCTGATGAAGATCTGTTCAATGACTCTCCAGTTTCTTTGTCCATCTCCAACCGCCTGACAGCATCAGTTAAGCACCCTTGAGAAGAAGAATAGATATCACCACCAACATTTTGAGTTAAAGCTTTAGAAGAGTGTGCTTCTTCAGTGCTTTCCGTTAGACCAGCCGCATATTCCAACTTATTCATTTTATAAAACTTCTCTCGGGATTCATTCACAATTAGGTTGTCTCTCTCATTTAAGGAATTTGATATTATATCATTCCAATCATCATTGAGCTCTTTATCTTCACAGATCATAAGAGGTTCTGAAAATTCATCATCGGAATCACCTTGAACAATTACTTCAGAATTTGATGGATCACCACCTATATAGCCCCGACAATTACGTGAACCACAAACACATTTTTTCGCAGCAGCCCCAAATACACGTACATAGTTGTAGTCAAATGTGACCTCTTCACCCTGGATTGCAAAATTGTAAAAAACTCAGCGTGTTCACTAGGATAGGACTGGCATAAAGAAGTGCTACACCAAGGATGAAAACAAAAAAAATTAACTACCTTTATATCAGGCACTTCATATATTACTCAAAACCAACATGATGGTAAAGAAGAAGTAAACGAATCTTTTAGTCACCTACCAAAAACCTCCCAAAAAATCCCAACATACCGTAATAAGTTGTCCCCAAAAGAAGGATGGAACTCGAATAGACATAGCAAAAAACTCTTTTTATCACAACAGATATTACCTTCTTAATATCCTTCACAGCAAAGAGTCCAACACAGACTTCTCCATTCACCATCCACTATCAAGAATGCCAAGAGCAAGAGTTAATTATAAAACCGACAATTCCACAGAAAAAACAGGACAATAAATCTAGTCATCTAGGACAATGAAGTTGGTAAAGACTATTATTCAGACCTAACTTTTAGACGAAAATACACATAAGTAATTAAATATATCTGTGAAAAAACAACCGAAAAAGTGAATAAATGAACAAAATATAATGATGGGCCAAAGAAGAGTGAACCCAGAAACATCTGAAATTAGCAAGTAAATTAGCATCATAAACTAGATGTAGTAAAAAATGCATAAGAATGTCACAGAAAGTAAATATTACAAGCACCCAGTGTGCTGACTCAAAAACGAGACAGCTTGCTAAAGAAAATGCAAAACTACAGAGGACAGAGATCATGGAAGGCAAATGGCACATGCTTAAGAAGGTAGAACATGAAATGCTCCATAGGGCATAAAAAAGGTCCAGCAAAATTCCACACATTTTGTTCTATTCCTCACATTCAAAAAATTACAACTGCATGAAAGGTTGCTCCCACAAAGTACCTTCTCAGTACGGCAGTTAGGATCACAACTGTGGTTTATGAACCGGCCCAAGTTTCCTTTAGCACAAGCATCAATCACCTGGGAACAAGGCATACACAGACAGTATTAAAAGTAAACATAATACATAAACTGTCAAAAGTAACAGCCATAAAAAAAAGATAAACATTAAGATACCCTAAAAGAGGCTTGGGGGATAATAATATGGGATCGCAATGCAAAATTTCCCATAGTAATTTCAAATACGAAGAGATTTCAACTAGAGTTTAATTTGCTGTTACATAATAAAGTTGGCCACATATAACCACACCAACTCAATGGGAAAGGGTCCTGTACTGCAAGACACAACATATGTAAAACCTAAAACCAGTAACTGACATTAAAAGAATTCAGTCTGTCTTGAACAATTCTCTTTGCAACCTAGATCATTAAAAGAGGAGCACCGGTTCCTTTTATACCATTTCCAACCATCCTCAACCCCTTTGACCTGTTTAATCTATTGTCCACAGACACACCAACCAATTTGTAAGCCTCCTTACAGACTTTTTCGATCCAAAACCAAATTTACAGGGTTCAAGGTGGATGCATATGTGGGATCATAATTCCCAGTCAAACTTACAGTCTAGTCAAAGGTGGGAGATGAGAAAAATAAAGTTCATGATTTCATCGATTGTGGTTTATTTGTAATTGAAGACAAAACTGAACAAACTTCGCCAGAAACATAAGCTGCAGCCAAATTACAGTCAGCTCATTTACATTCACATTAAAACGTTTTGATCAGGCCAGTAAACGGTTTCCAGTTTCCTACAATTTCCCTAGAAGATTTATAAAATCCAATGCACAAAGAATCATCGAACTTTCTGTTACAAAGATTAAAATGAGTCCTCTCATTCATAAATGAAAGAAACACATGAGCACTGTGTCACTGACTCACTCATCAAACCAAGTCAATTGGTGTCATAAAGTGAGACAAAAGCATCATTTGCTTCTCAAATGATTAAACATCCACAAGCAATTAAGTTAATGATGAATTTTCAGATGATCCTGAAGTGGCCAGAAACCAAAATTATGAGAACATTATAGAATTTGAATAGGTGCAAGAATTTTCAATTTCACACAGAAACAAATGATAACGGCAAACCTCGCTGCCATTCAAAGTCATGAAGTAAAAATGTTTGTGGCCCTTCAAAGCATAATCTCTTTGCCTTGCTTGATAAGCATGCACATCTAGTACCTGGAAATTAACCAAAAACTGATACGTTAGAATCACAAACAATGAAACATCAGTTTGGAATCAGCATTTCTTACAATACTGTCTCTTGGTTGGGTATATCAATTGTGACAACTTGATCCTTACACACACACACACACGTGTGTGTGTGTAAACTAGTGTACCGGCGCACGCGTTGCGTACTTGTATAGTTTTTTTATAATTAATTTTATTTATAATCAAATAAGAGTAATACCGAAATTGTAAAACTACAATTTCAAATTATTATAATCAAATAGGGGTCATACCATAATTGTAAAAATTAATTATGGGTTAAATTGCAAAATGAAATTATTATAAAATGATAAAATAAAAAAAGGAAAGACCAAAAAACCAGACCAAGACACCATTTTTTGTCTCTATTATAGAGAATCTTAATAATAGTAATAGATGTGTGTGTGTGTGTATATACCTACAATGCGACTAGCTTGCTTTAATAAACAGTGTCAACTTGGAGTAACATATAAATGACATCAACTGCATAAATAACAAGTAAACAGAGGTTCTGGTCGGTAGTAACCTCTCCAACATATTCGATAAGGAACTGTCCTTCGGGAATGCCATCAAGTGCCTGAAGGCCATACCCCTTCTTTCCACACCTGAACCACTTAAGTTTCGCATACTTGCGTCTCTGAAACTGCAAGCGATTGCACATGGAGAATTCACTTTATGAATAACAACAAAAGATCCACACATACGTGAACAAACAGAAGTTGATGTACCTGTTGATTAGAACAAAGATCACCGCACGGACAAGTTCCTTGAACACACTCAATGTTGAGCATTCTGTTTAAACATTTAGATCCACAACCCATTCTACCATATGAAGGTGGCTTGCAATGGCAAACCATTACCTGTCACACACAAAAAGAAAAAGAAAGAAACAAATATTTAAGTGGAGTTACATAGGTGTATGGATTGAAATATATTGTCAAACTCAAACTAGAGCCCAAAAACTGATGCACACAGATTCATAGACTTGAGATGTGACCAACACATTCATAGAGACCTTGTAATTATAAAATGAACAAGTGCGGCGAAAATTATCATCGCTGCAACTGGCTATAGACATATTTGTCAACATCAGAGGGTGTAGTCATCAAAAGGTTGAGGAAAAACCATATAACGATCATTTCACATATTAAGTATCGATATCTCCAGTAAAATTGTCAAAATTTTAAAAAAGCAAGAATAAAAATTCATAGCATGTTACTTGGAGAAAGGACAATGACGATAAAAACTGTGTGTATCAGGGAACACTAATAAACAGTCACGAAAACACCATGGAAGTTGAACTTAATTTTCTGGCAGTGAAGGATATCTTCATGGTTTGTTATGTGGAAAGAATGCCAGATGAATGAGATTTTGTTGTTGGTGAAGAAGATCTTATTGATATTTCAGGTAAAAACATTATAAATTGGAAGTTAGTAAATCTGTTGAGAGTAAAAGCATTCATTAGGGTTGTACATATAAGCTGCAGAACCAATCCGAAACCAAACTACAGAAACAAAAGAAAAAGAAAACGAAAACAGATTGTTTCTCAACATTGAGTTTTGGTTTTAAAGAAACTGAAAAATGCAACGCAGTTTGAGATTTCTATGGTTTAAACCGAAACCAAAATGTATGCATATAACATGACTGAAATCGGATTAAATTTATGTTGTTTCTTCACACGTGTGTCCGTGTGGTTACTCTGGAGATAAAATAATGAAAATTATGTGTGTTTGTGTGCGCTTATAAATGATGGGTTATCGGTAATATACTATTGTCATCAGTTAGTAATTACAACTCATGAAAAAGTTAGGTCAAAAAAGAAACAAATTTTAAATACATAAAGATTTGATATCGGCAATCATTGAAGTGCCACATACATATCATATCTCATTATATTTTCAAAAACATGCTAAATTAATTAATTGTGTAATATTTTTTATTTAAATTTAAAATGAATAAAAATGTCAAAATTTAAGAAAAATCATAAGTTTTAACCGAAAACCGTGGGTTTCAGTTTGGTTTGGTTCAATTTATCTATATGCTCTTGATTTATAATTGCAAAAATACCAAAACCGAAATTGACGTGTTCATTTTTTTCATATTCAAAAATGCTCATATTAAACATGTCTACCCCTGGTGATCATGAGTGTAAATGGAGATATTTTCAATGCATAATAGCAATTAAAACAGGTTTTAACATTGTTACCAAATGCTTATATAAACCAGTACTTACATAAGGCCATTAATTCTACATAAATCCAGGTAATAAGAAATATAAATTTTCAATCTAATAAAGTTCAGAAACAACAGACCACGATACACGAACAAATATACACGAATTCTCGGAAAAGGGATCATAACTAAGCTGAGATGCAGTTGAACAAGTGAGAAATGTTGGCAATAAGCATTAATTCAAGTTTTAAGCATAATAGTGAAATTGAACTAAGCTAAGGATTCACCTCGTCGACAGTTTGAGTTTTGCGGCTTCGGTGTAGAAACAAGTTTGACTTAATAAGTGACCAAGATGACTGTTGAGAAACTGTAAAACATATAAACAAAATCCAAGGAAAGCATGTCAATCGAGAGGTACTTACGAGTTATGAAATTCAAGTAAGCCAGAATATAAATGTTGCAATATCATCAGGTAAAAGAATACCATTTGATTGGTTTTGATTAGAGTTAAGGGAGGCATCACAACCATCTTCCTCACAAGAAGCATCGGATATTTCCAGCTCAACATTGATTTCTGCATTTGATTTCTCTTGAGGAACCGAGCAATCAGTAAAATCTTTATCTGTGTTGTCTTTGCAGGTCCTTTAGCAGGAAAAAAAAAAAGAGGAAATCTATTAGCTACCAACAAATTCAAATGATCGAATCAACATCTAAAGAGATATAGTAGTACAGCACAGCAGGTCCTGTTACCCGATGCATTTTTTTCACGATGATTAATGTTCAAGCCTGGTGGTCCTCAATGTTTTAAAACTAACTATACTTCGTACCTTGAGTTACTTCTAAGCATGTGATTTATTTTTAGCTACTGGAAAGTCTTGCAGCAGACAAATTTATTTAATCTTTCAATGAGGTCAACCTTCTATCAACCAACATCATTCTAGCATCTAGCATTCACCAAAATTTTTCTCCATCCAACTCAACAATTGAAAAAACGGATTATATTTCAAAATCTTATAAAAGTTGAACTTTAGTATTGGAGCCAGTTCTGAAGGAATTTGGCCCGGTTTTCAACCACTTCCAGCTTGAAAAGTTTATTTTTTAAATAGTTATATTCCTGAGGTGATATTCTTTATATCATGTCATAAAAATTAAAAAAATGATTATTATAAACGTGTAGCAAGATATTTTAAATTTGGTCAACATTGTAAAAGTAGATTAAATGTCTCAGAAGCTTTAAGAATATGCAATTTAGCAAAACACTTCTCCAAAAAAAAAATTGCTCAAAAACAACTCTCAGAGCATTAGATTTGAAAGTAGCAAAAAAGAACCAAAGACCATTTAAATTGGTATCAGCTTAAACGACTGGTGAGTTAGCTAAATAAATATCTGAAATTTGTTATGTGGAGAAAAGAATCAAATTCAATCAATGCATAATATTAATGTTCCTGCATGTGAACGGACAATAGAAAAATAAATGCTTGATATCACTCTTTGAAAACCAACAGTAGCATTCATAATCATTTACCATCCACAGTTAGTTTCATTAATATGATCTGCAAGTGTAGCCGGAATTCGCCGCCACTTTTCGCAATCATCACAAAGCACCCAAGCGTTCCTCATTGGAACATATTGTTCTCTTACCTCACCCACTGAAAAAGGCAAGCTGCCTATCGGTTCACATGAACCATGGTTTACGTATCCAGTTTCCTCAAAATGAGCTGATACTGGATTTCCTACAGGTTAAAATATGAGAAGGATAGAAAATACGTCAATTTACAGGCCTCAGAGAGATATTGCATCAAAAATAAATGAGATGGGGGACTGAAGGCAAGGCTAAATTTTCTAACATGTATTTTACATACATACATGTAAGGGAATATTCTTTTTCAGGGAATGGAGATAGGAAACATGTTCTTAAATATACATCAAAAGATGCAAACATAAACAATTGCATGCATCCAGATGACTTTCCACTAGAATAAGAATGCAGCTACCATCACTTTTCTCACCAGGTTTATGCTTCTGCCTGGTCTTGTTTCGAATTCCCTTTTTTTTCGAGACTTTCTCTCTTTTGCCAGGTAAATCCAGAATTCTGCATGTGCTCTTGCTCCTTCCACTTGCACTGGACAACTTGGGCAAACTTTTCTCATCAGTAGAAGGAAGCAACGTGTCGCAGGCCTGTAAATTAGATGGCTCAATTGCAACAACAAGCCTAGATGAAGAAGGGTTCATTTCGGTCAAGTAAGGTTTTGAAAATGAAACAATGGAAGCCTCATTACAAGAAGCGACATAACCCACTTCCTGTCCTAGTCCGGTTGCTGCGGGCACGTCAACATCTAATTTTCCACCCTTAACGAGCTCATCGTTCTTTTTTCCTTCCTTACATTTGATTTGCCATACCTTTAAATGTGAAACATCTTCAACAGAAACACAATCATTTGAAACTACTGAACTACCTCCCATATTTGGTGTAACTTTTCGAGAGAGTTGACAATCAGGTTCCGAGTTTATAACTTCTGAATCAGGTGAGGTTCCAGGATCTGAACTCCTGTTATCAATAGAAGCTTCCAACTGATGAACCTCCAATTGGTTAACAATCAGTTGGTGATCCTTTGAAGTACCTAAGCACGACTTTTCAACAGTGTCCCCGACATCAAATTTTGTGCTCAAAACAGAACCATCTGATGGCATCGCATCCTCAAATTTTCTTGATGACGATACCACATCTCGAGGCACTTCTCCCTCCAACTTGATTTCTGGTGCATAAAATTTTTTAGTACCATTCACCGAGCTGCAGATTTGATTGCCAATTTTAATTTTCAAAGAGATAGGACCAGATGGAGCGCCAGGTTTTCCAATTGATTTTTTATCTTTCTGATTGCTCGTATATTTCCTAATCCCTAGGCCACCTCTTACTCTTCTCAGTTTTCTTTCTTTACTAATATTCAGCTTAAGATTACTGTTTTCTTTAAAATCTGGTATAATATTCTCCATTAATCCCCAAACAGAAGACCTAGATCGTGTGGCCAACAAACTTCTTCTTCTTCTTGAAATTTGCAACGAAGTGAAATTCAATACTGTCTTTTTGTTGGATTTTCTCTTGTAATTTTTAGGTGGTTTAAGAATCTCATTGTTCTTATCTGATTTAGCATTGTGTGCGCTCCTCCGAGATGATGTGTATACAATTAGAGGATGGTTTGGTTTGCACGTCTCGTCACTTTGGACCACGGCCTCGGCTTCACCATCCCTTTCTGTAGATGGTTCAACAATACCTGCAGAATCAGAAGGATATAAATAACTATCACATTTGCCCTTGTCAGGTCTCTGCCCAAGCAGGTCAGCTTTTCCAAGGGAATCAAAAGCATCAGTTTCAATGGTATCTCTTGCTGCATCAGCCCTTTGCTCGGGACTCTCAGAGAATCTAATGGCATCGAAAGCCGGAAGAAGAAGATCAGCACCTGAAGCATCTGGTGTAATCATGCTCACGGATAAATCATCAGTTCTCACATAGGAGGATTCATTATGTATCGAAGAAACAGATAATTTTGAAACAACCATATCAAGTTCGATCACAGATGACTTCTCCTCGATGTCACCAATACTTTTACCAGACAATGTCTCGGTAAACATGTTACCCTGTATAACGATATTAATTAGATATGACAAGAAACCTTGATGGGCATCCCATTACAAAATCTTTACCAAAGATTGACAGCGTAGATACTTTTAAATGGTTATATGAACAAATGATAGCTGAAAAAAAATGTTGGTATATTAGCCAAATTATTTCAATCTATAAATAAAAACAAACTTGCGAACAATGGATAAATTTTCAAGAAATTTTTTAAAAAAAGGTATTTAATAACTATTGGCAGCCAGGGAACACACGTTGCACATGAAATACGACTTCTAAATTTCAAATGTTTTGTTTAATTATGAAATTTTTACAAAATTATGTAAAAGAATTAATTATAACAAATGATATATATGATCTAATAGAATAACGTTTTTAGAATTATGAACGAAATAGCTATTAGAATATTTATTAATGGCAGGAAAAAACGAAACTAATATGCATAAATCTGATAGAATGAGTATTTTGTAGCTACTAGATATTTGTTATTGGCAGGAAAAAAAGAAACCAATATGCATAATCTTATAGAATGAGTATTTTGTGGCAATTAGAATATTTATTATTGGCGGAAAAAAACGAAAACCAACATGCATAAATCTTATAGAATAAGTATTTTGTATCATTGGCACAATATTATTGAAAAATAAACCCAATATATCTATTTACAGAAATTAAAATATGGGAGACAAAGTTTTGAATAAATATTAAGATCATGTTCAAGTTGATGCCTAATTTAGTTAATCTGAATAAACATTAATATGCATATGACTGAAGTTAAAAAACTTTTTATAAGTATGAACATACAAAATAAAAAAGGTAATGTACACACTAGAAATACAAAATAAATCTAAAACAAAGAAAATACAAGCCAATAGTGAAGAGGGACACAAATTTGGTAAAAATTAAGAAAGTAAATAATCAACCAAAGTGTAACCGAAAAAATGTGGCATAAATCACAATCTTTTGGTATTATCTTAAAATTTCTCATATCCTTGTATGCAACAAACCACATCAGCATATTGATTAATTTACATGTGAGAAGCTTAGGTTCAAGCTATTACTATTTTGTGTCTAAATTATAGGATGTCGTAAACAATTTTTATAAAATAAAACTTCGACAATGAAGGAAGAAATTACAAATTTGGAAGGTGCATGAAATTTTATTTAGTTTTAGAGCAAATATTCATGACAGAAGAGTAATGATATATTAAGAAGATCAATGGAAATAGTTAAGATGCGTTAAAAACTTTCACCAGCGCACACCCATAAAAGAATAATAGCATCGTAGAAATGGATATGCTCACTGTACGGCGATATAAAGAAGCTTATCTACATAAAGGAATGAATTTCAAATAATTAGGATTGAACATAGAAACATAGCAGCATTACTAAACAGTATTTGTTAAAAGGAAATTGGACCGGATCAAAGCATAAATAGAGTAGTAAGATAACAAAAAAGATGGTAAACCGTAAATGAATAATGAATACTAAGAAGTAACTACAGAATAGAGACGGTAAACCAATTAGTGACACGGTAAGGAAAACAAATTCACGTCGGAGGACAAAAAGTTAAAATGAAACTACAACAATTCCACCAAATTATGCCTTAGCAACCTCAAAGATAATGAACAAGTGAACCGAAAATTAGTCAACAAAGCATTGAATAGAGCAATTAAATTAATAAAGTGGTACAACAGAAAGAAAAGAAGTTAAACTGCCCATTACATAGAAGACTTCCTGAACCCTAAAAAAAGAAAGTGAAACCACTTAAATAACAAAAGACCGGAGGTTGTAACCTTCAAGTTTTCTCCTCTTCACTATCATAAAGGCCAAAATTTCAAATTAATTCAAGAAAAAAACTTCTCGAAAAATTGCAAAAGAATTTACTTAAAAAAACTACGCCATGTATAGAAGTCAAGATGTCACCCCACAACTTTCTCACAATCTCCATTGGTCTTTGTAAGTTTTACCCATGCTTCAACTATAATCTAAATGCAGACGGAAATAAACAAATTTTCCGGGTACGATAAATATGCAAAAGTAATCACTTACATAACTTGTTTTATTAGAGCGTTTTAGAGCATTTTAGAGGTAGAAAATATGTTGATATGCATAACTATGGAACAAAAAATATGCAAATGGATGGTATGCAACAGCAATGCAAATACTTAACTAATAAGATTCTCAAACTACTTCAACAGTCATCCCTTCTACTTTTCCATCTCTGACATCCCGAAATAAACTAAAAATCAATGAAAAGATGCACGAGCAGGGTCAGAGGTATGTTCCGAAGACGGAGAAAACACAAAATTTTATCATCGACGAATCAAATTAATCATCCGCTGCAAAAATAAACTAAATTAACCACGGCTGAATCCAAATAATTCACCCCATCAAACCAAAGACCCGGCCGCTAGTAAAAGCAAAAAAACGAAATCCCAATGTTTGTTGAAATCAATACTCAGGGAGAAACAAAGAAAAATCGAAAAAATAACCTTTACGCTTCCAAGGCCATTGTGTACGAAGTCTCCGCGAACGATTTCTCCTTCAAATTTGTCCGTTTTGTTCTTCAATACTGATTTGTACGCCAAAATTGTCCCGATTGAAGCAAAATAGAAGCGGAAGAAAGGGCAACGATAGCAATGGGGATGAAAATTTCGAGGGAAAACGGAAGCGTGGCGAGATGAGGCAAACTGCTACCCACGAAGAAGAAAAAGAACGGAAGAAACTAATGGGAACTTATTTTACCCACGCTAAGATCCAGTCAAATAGAAGTAGGGTTATGTTTGCAATTTCAATCTTTTCCAGGGTTGCCTCATTGCATTTCAATTGGAATTATAAAAAATACTTAACAACCCATTTTTTTATAAATAAAAAATAAAAAATCAACCTAAAAAAGTTGTGAAATAAAGATCTGATATCGAAAATCTATTTTAGTCGAAGTTTACTTTTTCCATCAATTATCCCATGGAGAAAATTACATTTTAATCATATTTTTTTTATTTTGGTCTTATCTTTTGTTAGATTTAAATCTTAATCCGTTATCTTTTTTTATAAGATCGATCCATTTTGATGTAATTTTGATCACTAATAGTGCTGGAATTATAAAAAATACATAACAGCCCATTTTTTTAAAAATAAAAAATAAAAAATCAACCTAAAAAAGTTGTGAAATAAAGATTTGATATCGAAAATCTATTTTAGTCGAAGTTTACTTTTTCCATCAATTATCCCGTGGAGAAAATTACATTTTAATCATATTTTTTTATTTTGGGCTTATCTTTTGTTAGATTTAAATTTTAAGACGTTATCTTTTTTTATAAGATCGATCCATTTTGATGTANATCATGAGACCAACATAATCTAATGATATTAGAACAGGGGAGAAACACTCTTGGTGTAGCATAGACTAGCTCATATATAATAATGCTTCGGCCCCGAGCCTCACAGTACCAATATAATTAGTTCTTAATTTTCTTATTTTTCATAATTTAAATAATAATGCTAAAGATACAACCAATATATCGTTACAGCGATATTTACAACCATTATATTGCGAGATTTTACTGTTATATCGCGAGATTTTGTATTTAATATATAGTGATATTTTGACAAATTGAATTTTGGTATTGAATTTTTTGTGTTGTACAAACTGATGTACATATAGCATCACTCCGTTTTAACATGTTTAAATCAGCCAAAGAAGTCATAGTATTACGATAGTTTGACAAATATCTTGGATTCGTAATGTTTTTATTGACTAGGGGGGCCATTTTGGAAAATCAAAAATTGAGTGAAAGGGTCATGTAACAACTTCTGCACATGGCGATGGAAATGGGTCGACTTTGAACCAGTTTCATCGAGACCCAAGATCCGAGTAAAAATTTCGAATGACTCCCAGCATGTGTAAACATAAACTCATACCCGACACGACCCATATCCAATACTATATGTGGGGCTCTCGATTATCGCCGATAATTATCATGTGCTATTTAATCGAATTACCTTTATAACTCTTCGGCAGAAAAAAATTGAAAATTTACAACGACCCGAGCCAGAAATTTTTAAAAAAATGATACTCGATATTATTTTATCTTAGTTTGAGACCCTCGAATCTAGAGCCATAAATTCATGTTTGATCTGTCGGGCCAAGTCAACTCGCCACTAAAAAAATGGTTGAGTTGTGATTTGGAGGTGAATCAAAACGGACGGCCCATTTGGGCAACGGTTCAGGGGTGGGTAGGTCCGCCGATTTCTTTAAGAATATTTTTAGTTATATTATAATTATTATTTTTGATAGTTTATGTATTGTTGATAAATTTTTAAATTATTTATATATGTTTTATAAATTTAAAAGATTTATATTATTCATAATAGTTTATGTATAATTGAATAATTTTAAAATAATTATTATATTATTTTAATGATTTATGTCTGTTGTATGAATTTTGAAATTTGTATATTATTAATAGTTGTTTATGTATGTTTTTTTTTTTTCCATTTTTTTATTTTTTGCCATTCTTTTAAATTTTGTCGGGTTGATCCGTCTACTCCACAACTCACAGTGGGTTGGGTTGTGTTGGATGGGAGTTTTCTCAACTCGCCTAATTGGCACATCGGCCTGTTTGACAGCTCTACTCGAATCTCACTCATAACTAATATATTAAAAATAAATTAATTATCGAAAATTTAAAAATATAAATAAAAAGATGATCGAAATATTTAAAAAGAAAGACATGGAAATAAAAATAAATTCATCAATAAAGAAATTGCAAAACTCTCACGAGACTGTCAGGAAAATTTTGTAAGATCAGTATCTTACCTGATCCGACTTATGAAAAATAATATTTTTAATCCCAAAAATATCACTTTTCATTCTAGATATGAACCGGGTCAACACGTGAGACCATCTCAAGAGAGACCTACTTGTTAATAATATTATGAAGGTATACTTATTTTAGATAAAACTTTACTAAACTCAATTAGAAGTTTGTTGATATAACATAATATTATCCTCCTTTTGTTTAGGAGTTAGTGACTTTTTCCCCTCTTATTTTCATGAGCTTATTCGACATTGATTCATGGCATACTCGTTGAGATTTATGACACATATCGATCGAGTCAGATTTGTTCTATTATTATTATTATGGATTCCCTTATTCAAGTTTCTCGTATCCATTGAGAAGGAAGCAGGGATACTAATATAATTGGGAGGTTACACTTGATTTAGTTATTACGAGGATGGTCGCATCGTTTTTTTTAATGTGATACAATGTATTGAATAACGCTAAAAAATACATGTGTCTCCTATATGACCATTAGATTAAATTTTTGAGTGTTATCCCTCCGTGTGCTTACGATTTTAGATAATATCGCTTAAAATTTGAAAACACTTTAAAAGAGTATTTATTTTGAAAATAATAAGAACGATCAATGTACTTTATTATTATTATTATTATAATATAAAAAAATAAATAAAAACAAAGTGGAACCAAATTCTTCGAAGAAATTGAAAAGTGGAGCAAGTGAGGCAAATTTTGTCAACGTAATTCCCCAAAATGAACAGGACAAGGCATAAGTTGCTGAATGCAGTGCCCGAGGTTAGGTCAACATTGCAATTTACAACCTTTGAAATCAAATAATACCAACTGATTTCCCCCAATAAATTAATGTGGTCTTGTGGGTCGAACAAATACATTCACGGCTCTCTCTCTTATTATTATTATTATTATTATTATTATTTATAAATTTAAATAATTTTTTAAAATATGTTGAAGCTATAAGGCAAAAACTTGTGTGAGACGATATCACGAATCGTATTTTGTGAGACAAATATCTTATTTGAATCATCCATGAAAAATATTACTTTTTATGCTAAAATTATTACTTTTTATTGTGAATATCGGTAGAGTTGACCTGTCTCAAAGATAAAGATTCGTAAGACCGTCTCACAAGAGACATACTCTAAGCATAAATAGAAATGATATTTTTTTATCTTTACATTTGTTGCAACATTTATTTTATTTTTTGGGTTTCGGAAAAAATAAGAGAGGTTGATAACCAATATAGTGTAATGACATAATTATTTATCTTGATTGGAGACGAGTTGTGAATTCGAATATATGTCTCAAAACATAATTTTTTTTCTAATTTAGACTCGTAACAAATTCAAAATGATGATATATTTTTATGTGTTTGTACAGTTGAAATATTTATCTAAATATGATATATTTTATTATTTTGGTTTGTCTATATTTTTTATTGAGTTGGTCTTTTGTGAGACGATCTCACGAACTTTTATCTGTGAGACGGGTCAACCCTACCGATATTCACAATAAAAAGTAATACACTTAGTATAAAAAGTAATAATTTTTCATTGATGACTCAAATAAGAGATCTGTCTCACAAAATACGATCCGTGAGACCGTCTCACACAAGTTTTTGTTTTTTTTATCAGTAGACTATCTAAAAATTCAAAAATATGGATAAAGATATGATTGTATTTTAAAATATAGATAAATACATAGATTGAAAAGTTCAAAAAATATTACTTTAGGAAAATTTTTTTTTATATTTTTCGCAAAAGGCTAAATATGATTTTCTCATACTATGTAATACATTATCTTTTTATTATAAACTATTAATTATATAACTATATAATTAAAACTGAGGTTTATATGCTAAATAATTATTAATTGATTTAGTAAATTTTTACTTAAAATTACAATTTTACCCTTGTTATATAAGTTTAGAGATGGTTTTTTTTTTTTTTCATAAAACAATCTTTCTTTTTAAAATTTGAAATTCTATTTTTATCTATATTTTTAAATTCAATATCATATTTATCTATGCTTTAAATTTTAAATTAAAAGGCATTAATTAAAAATAACAAAAATTATCATGTTTAAATAATTATTTCAAATTTGTAAATATGCATTGCGTACAAAAATGTGTTAGTTAATATATATATATAATATACGATAGATGTAGAGTAATTAACTTCTATGAAGGTGTTCACAAAATTACAATATCACTCGTAATTTAGACAAACCAAAACTATTATAAAATATCATAAATTTCGAAAATAAAAAAAAATTATCCTACTTAAATAAGTATAAAAAATATTTATAAAAACATATTTAAAGTTTTAAATTTTAATATGATTTCTACATTTTTAAAAAAAAATTATTAGCACGTGAAATAAGGATGAAAATTATGTAATATCACTTTCATCCAAACAGACCCTTTGGATCATTACACTATAAGCTGGCAACGGTCAGCAGCCAAATATTTATCCGCTGGATTTTGTTTCCACCTGTTTCACTCTTGGGCCATGACCTTTTCCCGTCTTCTTCTGTCTCCAAATTTTCAACAAACCAAATCATTTTTTGGGTCAATTTCGCCGTTTCATACTCCGTCGTATCTCATTTATGATACCCATGTTTTTTGTTTTCGAAAAACAAATTTTTATCTGAATTAAATATGCACGTATTTAATGCGTGATACAGAGTTGTGGTGAAAAATCGAAACGTAAAACAGTGTGGGAGTACTGGCGACTGGTGTTAGACAATGGCGTGCATGAAGTTGGGTACAAAGGAAGACGGGTTCCGCCTGGAGGGACAGACCTGGTCCGTCTTCTCATTTCTCTGTTTTTTCATCAATCTGCGTATATACTGGGGAATCTTCTGTTGAAACCCATTATTTAAATTTCGTTATAGTCTGTTGATATGGGTTTATAATCATATTATCTTGGGATTTTGAGGAAGCTACTTTGGTAGATAATTTGTTCCCAGCTATTTCTTGTGTTACTTGATGATATATGTTTGCGTGATAATTGCCCCTGCGGCCCTGCCAACCAGATTGTTTTATGGTGTGCTTGGTGTATTTTGGTTCTGTGATTTATAAGAGTTAAGCATGAAGTGAGTTCGGGTTAGTGACGGCTAAAGAACTGGAAAATGAAACAATGATGCGGCACTAGAAGCCTTTTTGGCATGTTGGGATCACCCAAAGGCGAGTGAGGAAAAGTTTCCACGATATCAGAGAGATATCGGACTTGTATACACATGGAAAATGTTCTAGCGAGCCAGGACTTGAGGGGTGCTTTCGCGTAATAATATGACTTTTTTTCAGTTTTTAAGATTTTGATGCCTTATATGCTTCTCCAGATGTTATATCTTCTAACAGTTGTGTCAACATTTTTGTGGAGTATTTTTCATGTTCTGATGTAATTTTGCATGCTATTTCACTTTATGATATCCGTGATTTTTCTTTATATTTTACAGGATGTGTTCCCATTGTATTCCAAGTGATATTAGCATTGAAGTGGAAGGGACTTTCTTCCACCTTCACAAGGTCTGATTTGTATGCTTTCTTTGTGTGTATTGCTTGTTGTGCTTGCAATGTTAGCCAGCTAGTGAACCATTCTAGGTGTGTATCCATGAAGAGGATTGAATGTGATGGTTTCAAGTTATTTTATTTACATCATCTTTCTTGTATACTACTTATGAACTGTTCTGACCCTTTTATTTTGGTATGTGTTCTAGTTTCCATTGTTGTCGAGAAGCGGCTTTCTGGAAAAACTTATTCAAGATTTTTCTGAAAGGATGAAGTGTGAAGACGAGATTGAATGCACTTTACATCTTGATAACTTTCCCGGTGGGGCAAAATCCTTTTTGTTCATAGCCAAGTTTTGCTATGATGTCAAAGTTGAACTCACTGCAAGAAATGTGGTGAGTCTCAGATGTGCGTCTGAGCACCTTCAAATGACTGCAAGTTATGGAGAAGGAAACCTCATCTCACAGAC
Source organism: Primulina huaijiensis (assembly GCF_012295235.1). Classification (NCBI taxonomy): domain Eukaryota; kingdom Viridiplantae; phylum Streptophyta; class Magnoliopsida; order Lamiales; family Gesneriaceae; genus Primulina; species Primulina huaijiensis. The sequence goes on along the minus strand of NC_133308.1, from coordinate 25,084,037 downwards.
CGAAAATTTCCTCTTTATATTGTTCGGGAGTTGGGATGATACCATCAAAGCCCTTGAAACCTCTGAAAAGTTCCTTCCCCTAGCAGAAGAACTTCACATAGTTTCAAAAGGCATTGATTCGCTTGCAATGATAGCTTGTGCAAATACACACCTTTTAAGTTATAGTATGTCCGAGAAAAGCATGACTCAGAGTCTGGGGAGTGCCTTCCTATTGAATGGAATACACTCAACTTGTGATAAAGTCCCCTCGACAGAAGATGGCTGGTATGAGGACGTGGCATTTCTTCAAATGCCTCTCTTCAAAAGGCTGATATGTGCGGTTCACTCGAAAGGCATGGCACCCAATAAAATTGCTGAAATGATAATATTCTATGCTAAGAGTCATCTCCCATTGAACGGTAGGCAGTTGAGCTTCCGCCAGAGTACTCTGGGATCAATGCTTCCTTCTTTATCTGACGTGGATCAAAGGACTATGATTGAAGAGATAGTCATGTTACTGCCCAGTGAAAGGGGCGTCATACCTACCAAATTTTTACTTAAACTTCTAAGGATCTCGAAGATCTTATGCACCAGTCCATCAAGTCGAGAAGCACTGGAACGGAAGATTGGTGCTGAATTGGACCAAGCTCTTCTGGAAGACCTTCTTATACCAAACACATGTTACTCAGCAGAAACCCTTTATGACGTTGAATGCATTCATCGAATGGTCAATCATTTCATGTTGATTAATGGGGACTGCTCAGATTTTATCTCAGATAATTTGGTAGAGGAAATAAATTTGGTCGGAGGCTCTCAGTCACTTGAGCCTATGACAAAGGTTGCTAATCTATTAGACAACTATCTTGCTGAGGTTGCGCCTGACGTCAACTTGGGATTAGAGAAGTTCATTTCACTTGCTGCTGCAATCCCCGACTATTCGAGGCCTTTAGATGATGGGATTTACCGGGCAATTGATATATATCTCAAGGTAATAATCAATATACCTCGATTCAGTGTTTTAAGTTTGTCACTAAAAGCGATGGATGCGCCTAAAAATATGCTGAAGTTGGGACTTAAAGTTTAAGTTTTTAAATAATCGTACATCTTTTTGTAATCAAGACTTCATGTTTAGGCTCCTATTAGCCAAGTACATAATCAAAAACTTAATATACAGGCGGGCATTTGGAAATTTATATATTTTCTTGGGAAACTTTTGTTGGAAGGACAAAGCTTATTAAAATTTGTGGAAATATTAGGGTCTGGTGAACTTGAAATGACATTCCAGAGTGGACAATTTTAGATATGATTATCTTTGGAGTTATGTTTTGCTGTAGCAGAACTAGAAGTCATTTTACGTGGTCTGAATGTATTTTCACCCGACATATCATATTTATAATTATGCTAGTGTATATAAAATTTGAGGGGGGGTTCCCTTCAAGCTCCCCCTCTCTCTATGCTGATGGGACAGATTAGTATTTTTCAGTTGATATCATGTAGCCATATTCTTACATAACATGATAAGATGTATAATTTAATATTTCCGTCATAAACATTGATTAGATTTCTTGACCGTAGGCACATCCGTGGTTGACAGACTCGGAGAAAGAACATCTCTGCAGGCTCATGAATTACCAGAAATTTTCTTTAGAAGCCAGCACCCATGCAGCTCATAATGAGAGGCTACCACTACGCGTCATTGTTCAAGTTCTATTCTTCGAACAACTTCACTTACGCACCTCTGTGGCCGGTTGGCTCTTTGTCTCTGACAATTTTGAGAATTCGCAGAATCTAAGTGGCAAAGTTGCACCAACAAGTGAACACATGGCCACAACGATCTCTGAAAATAGTCTAGTATTTGCATTTGACGACATGAAAGAAAGAGTTTCTGAGCTTGAAAATGAATTTGAGGGCATGAAACAAGATATGGGGAAGCTTGTCAAGAACAAAGGAAGCTGGAATAACTTCTGTAGAAGATTTGGTCTAAAATCTAAGATACCCTGCAGTGGGGAAGCATTTCAACCACCAAAAAAACCAGTTTTGAATGGGAAATATAAGCACGAAAAATGTAAGTCGAATCATTGAATTCAAAATTTTTTTGATGGAATATCAAGTAGTTATATATTTGCGTTTTAGAAATACTGGGGGCATAGAAGTAGGACTATAGATAATTGATGCTTATTTTTATTCTTCAACTAAGCACATTTTTCTTGTCTAGTCTTTTTGTTTAGGAAGAACTATGACGTGCAAGTAGATCAATTTTTTTCATTGAAAAGACGACGGACAGAAACCATGTCTTATACGGATTATGGAAGGAAATCATATATGAGTCTATGACACGGATGGTTTTGACGAAAGAGAGCTTTCTATTCTAAAGAGAGAGAGTGGGCTTAATTATATATCATGACTTCTTGTGAATCCTATATTTTCCAAATCAATTAAATTAAATTAACACATGTTTTCGCTAGTAAATTCTTTGAAACTTTATTGCGTGATATATAATACATTGACAATATTTTTGTATTCACAAAAAAGGCTTTCAATAATTAATAATTTCAGAATAAAAAGACTAAGGTAGTGTTTACAAAAACTTATTTTAATACCTTCAAGCTTTTAATCAATAAAATATTTTGAAAATTATTTATAAAAACTGAAAATTCTTAAAATAAGTTCTTACAAACATTACTTAAAAGAAACATAGAATATGATTATTATATTCTATGATTATTTTTCCTTCTATGATGTGACTAAATATCATCTATATAATGTACTTTCATAAAAATATGAGAAACCAATGAGATCTAATGATATTAAAATAGTGGAGAAACATTCCAAATGTAGCACAAACATATTGAAATGGACATATGTCATTTTCATTGAAGCATTCTTTCCTTGATACATTTATAAAAACTAGAAGATGTGCATGTGCGTTGCACGTGTGGAACATAAAAAGATGATCTGAAGAGAACAGATATCAACTTACTTTCACTATCTTTTATTTTTCAACAATAAATTCAATCTATGATACCTAGATAAAGTTCAAATTTTATTTTTTTCTGAGTTTTTGGATACTAATATAATTGAACTGTTTTAGGTTATATATATATAAGTATATATTGTTGTAATATCCTGTCTTAACATAAAAAATTTATTAATGTAATTCATAATCAGAACTATATTTTGAATATCACCGTGACACCTATTTTAATATCACAACCTTAAATTTGTAAAAAATAATAATAATTAGACTACGAGTATTCAAAGTAAAAAAAACAAAAACAAAAACAAATTTATCAAAAAAAAATTTTACAACAACCATAATTTCTAAATTTCTCATAATATATTTTGAAGTTATAAAATTATATACATAAATCACGTCCTTGAAAAAGTAGTTACAAGTTCTGCAAGTATTTATTGGTGGAAATTTGACAGGACATAAAACCTGAATATAATTGTAATCTTTTAAAAAACTTTTATTTTTCGAGAAAAAAATATTTAAAAAAACAAAAGAAAATTTTAAAAAATTTATAAATCATTTTAAGTAACCGTAAATGCAAGAGCAATTTGTTTCAATTAAAATTATTTGAATTCATTCTTATTCCTCATTTTTCTATCACTTTGATGTATATAAGAGTAATTATTATACATAAAATCAGTTTAAACTCATTTTGCTTTTTTTGAAGTGTTCTCTTATGGCATCAAACAATTATTTATGTTTGTCACACATAGAGTTTTACTATTTGGCCTATTGACACTCGCGTCAGTGCAATCATCATTATGTTCATCATTAGCTTAGTGTAGAGCTTTACACGGTAGATATCAATTGTAAGAAATAAAAGTCATGTTTTGGTTAACAAATATAACTTTTAACATAAGGATCAAGAAATGTTTGAACTAAAAGATTAATCTTTTAATATCATTCAATTTTGTTGGGTTAAACATGCATTATGGGTGAAATCTTGGGAAGTTCTCGTGCGTCAAGCTGCTGACCCGTGAAACAGTCTCATAAGAGTTTTTGAGCTAATTTTTATTTTTAAATTGAGTAAATCACCATCTATTAATAAGTAAATAATACAGGACTAATAAATTTGAAAACTCTAATATAATTGTGTGAATTTATATATATGTCTTTATTTTTGTTAAATAATATTAATAAATACATGCCTTTTTTCTGTTCGTTTTCATATATTAATTGGGAAAAACTAACAATAAAACATGTGTTTATTATTATTATTATTATTATTATTATTATTATTATTATTATTATTATTATTATTATTATTATTTTAAATTTCATTATAGATATAGTTTTTTTTTTAAAAATGAAGTGTAAATTTCATTTAAAAAAATAAAGGCTAAATTTAAATTTCATTCCAAAAAATTGTGGTTAAATTTTATTTTTCTTCAATTTATTTTACAAGTCATTAATAGGAGTATTCTCTTGTGAGACGGTCTCACAAATCTTTATCTGTGAGACGGGTCAATCCTACGGATATTCACAATAAAAAATAATACTCTTAGCATAAAAAAAAAATATTTTTTCATGGTTAACTCAAATAATAGATTCGTCTAAAAAAATACGATCCGTGAGACCGTCTCACACAAGTTTTTGCCCATTAATAGACGGAAAAAAACATTTATTTATTATTCATATTATTACTATTTTAATTTTTTTTTAAAATAGAATGTAAATTTCATTTCAAAAAATATACTATATTTTATTTTTTTCAATTTATTTTAGAATATATTAATTAATACATGGAAAAAACAAACAAACAAAGAGATATTTATTAATTATTTTTATTATTNAAAATATTTTTTCATGGTTAACTCAAATAATAGATTCGTCTAAAAAAATACGATCCGTGAGACCGTCTCACACAAGTTTTTGCCCATTAATAGACGGAAAAAAACATTTATTTATTATTCATATTATTACTATTTTAATTTTTTTTTAAAATAGAATGTAAATTTCATTTCAAAAAATATACTATATTTTATTTTTTTCAATTTATTTTAGAATATATTAATTAATACATGGAAAAAACAAACAAACAAAGAGATATTTATTAATTATTTTTATTATTTATATTATTCATGAATGTTAATTTACTCAAATTAAAAATAAAATCGGCATATAAACTCTTATGATTTTTTTTCACGAGTCAATTTTTTGAAACATGTCTCTTATCCGACCCGAACCATGAAAAACATTGTTTTTCATTTCATAAATGACTGGATCGACCTGTATAATAGATATATATCCATGAAACTGTCTCACAGAAGACCTACTCAAAAATTAGATAATCATAAAATTTTGAATAAGAGTGTAAACTTCATCTTCATTTGATTTATTTTAGAATACATTAACATTAATTAATGAAAAAAATCAACCCGTGTTAGATGTAGATTCCATTAATGAATTAACATATATAAAAAAAAAACCAAAAGACATATATTAATGAATATTATTTAACGATCATAATGACATACATGTAAAGTCACAATTCAATTCAAACTCGTATATTTTTTAAAAATGAAATGGAAATTTTATTATTTTTTTATTTGAATGTAAATTTCACTACAAAAAATGAAAGTTAAATTTTAAAAATTATGGTTAAATTTCATTAATGAATTAATATATGAAAAACAAGAAAACAAAAGGACATAAATTAACGAATTTAATGATATGTTATTTTTCTTTAATTTTAGATTCCATTAATGGATTTATATATGAGAAACAAAAAAACAAAAGGACATATATTAATAAATATTATTTAATGATGTAGATAAAAGTATTTGTTTTATTCAATATCTCACCTAATATTACAATTGTTTAGATTTCATGAGCATTTTATGATATTCAAGATTAATTTGATGAAATATTGTAGAATTGTATTTGTATTTCACTATTTGGCTAAGTGAATTTATTTGGCGAGCAGTTTTCAATGCTACCATATTATATCTTATGAATTAGCTGATTAACCACTTTGACTAAAAAGAGACAAAAACAACCTCTTAGCCACATTGGAATATATCGAGATAATATTAGAGAAAATAAAGTGCAACTGGCTCAATATATCAATTTATTAAAAATTCAAAAAATTGATCTATTGTGTCCACAAAACTTTAGAATTGTTCTCATACCATTATAAATAGAATGAGAATTGTGTACACTTTGTTTTTCATGTATTTCTTTTTCTGGATGAAGAATTTTTTCTTTTATAACAATAGAACTTGTTAACGCCAGGGTAAAAAACTCATCTTATTACAAGAACATTAAATGATCAAATTCAAATGAAGCATATTATTTAATAATATTTATTTAGTAGCATATATAAAATTACAAAAAAAAGATAAAATAGTAAGTTTACAAAGTAAAATCAAAATAATAATTAATTTGATTGAGTTAAGTACACTATTAATTATCATATTAACTAACATGAAAAATTACTTAAAAACCCCATGAACATGAAAAATATAAAACAAATGAAAGGGTAAAAAAGAAAACTCATAAATGAAAGTTAAGTACACTATTAATTAACATATTAAATTAACATAAAAAATTAATTAAATAACCAAATGAAGATGACAAATTATAAAATAAATAAAAGAGTAAAAAGTTAAGCTCACAATTCAAACTCATATATTTATAATAGGAGTTTTGATATGCTGCACACCTCATCGGTGCTCACATAGGTGTGCACGATAGGTGTGCAGCATATCAAAACTATTTATAATAGTAATAGATATAACTTAAAAGAGAGAAATCGTGGAGTACACTTAATATTACATTGCTTATTGCATCATATCATACTGGCAGAACATCAGGAGCAGTAGAAAATCTGCATTACAGGAGAATTCACCACTAGCATCTCTATCCAAATTGCTCTCAAAGCAATGTGCCTTTTCTCTATCTCACCCCAACAAATAAAATAACAAAAAGTTATTAACCTAAGCTAGTTTTTCCCATTCCTTCCCCCACACATGCATACTATTTTTACACAGTTTATTCTTTACAAAACAAAACAAGAACATTATTATATATTGAAAAAATCACCTTGCTTCTCCAGTCATTAAATCACTACCTTGGATTCGGTCGGGAGGCGAACGACCATGTTGGTCTTAAATGTCTCTGAGTCGAAGAACCATTCTTCAATGTGGCCTGAGACCGAGTGACCATTTCAACCATTGATGGAGTTTGGTATGCCTGAGTATTGCTCGAACCACCTGTTGAATCGCCTCTAGCAGTCGCTCTTTGCCAAGAGTGCGAACTCAATCCCGACAAAATGTACGCCCTTCCAGATTCCTCGTACAAACGCCTACTTGCCATTCTTTCTTGCATTTCCTTTAGCTCGGCATCAAGAGCAATACAGAGGCTATCTTGAGATTTAGCTGACATAGTTTCTGATAACAATTTTCGACAGTTGTCGAGTGTAGAAATGGCACCAGTTAAATCTCCACGTTCAGCAGCAGTTCGTGCCTGTGCTATTGCATCTGCTGCTCGAATCCGGTTCCGCTGTCTGTCCACTTCAATTGAGAAGGTTCCTTGTCTAGCCGTCTTGGTTCTCTCAATTCTAACCTCGTGATCTTCCAAGGTCACTGTTTCTTTAGTGAAGGGGTCGTTGTATGTGCAACTTATCTTCAACAATGACGTTTTGTTGCTTGAAATTTCGGCTGGTATATTTACAGAAACAAGAAAGTTTCGCTCCTCATCCGCATACAGGTCTCCAGCATCAATGGTACCCGACTGGTGATTAGAGGACACGCCATTAGGGTAACTTCCAGCTTTAATAGATTCGAGATAGACAGTCGGGTGGATACACTCAATTTTTACTTGAACATTTTTTGCCACAACGCTTAACAGGCCTCCGATGCACTGTGCAAATGCATCCTGTATTGCCCCCACGGCCTCGATGAAAGAAAAAGTCCCTCCCGAAATTTCAGATATTGAATGCATCGATGATGCATCATGATCAGTACCAAAGCCGAAGGTGTGAACAGGAATCTTGAAACCCGAACTTTCTCCTGGGTGGATAGATAAGGGAAGAAGCGACCCGTAATTTGGTCGATTCTGATTGCCACCAGAATCATTGATTGAATACGTATCTTGCCCATCGGATAACAATATTATACTGGCAACAGGATTCTTCTCTCTTCGATCTTTCATTATTTTCGCACCCTTTCTCAAGCCTTCGCTAATGTTTGTTCCTCCACTGGCAACCAAAGAATTGACAGCTTGTAATGCTTTATATCGTCCTGTTTCAGACATTCTGCAGAGGGGAAAGAGGCGGCGAGCCGAGGAGGAAAAGGCTATAACTGCCAATCTATCGTTGGGACCAAGATTCTGTATCACAAACCCCATAGCTCTTTTTAACAACGCCAACTTCGTACCTGACATGCTCCCACTTATGTCAAGAACAGTTACAAGATCAACAGGTGCACGAGGCAGTTGAGAGATTTGCGGCAATTTTGCATCATTCCTGCTGAAATTACGCCATGAATTTGAACTAGGAGCTTTTAGATGAAGTAACACGGTAAAGCTATCAACAGTGCTTGATTGAGGAACAGCTGAAACTTCTTTATAAGAATTAATAACAACTTTTCTTTGGTCAACACCATCGACTGAACATTTATCCGCAATGTTTCTCTCAGGAGAAGCTGTTTCAATTTCAAGATTCAATGACTCGTCATCATCAAAGACTGCCGGTTCAGGGGTATGAAACAGGGGCGAGGCATTTCGACTGGAATTCGAACGAGGCGGGTGTTGATGGATATTAATCATCCTATCATTATTGTAGGGCCAATCGATGGGATTCACCCTTGATCTCCCCATTAGAGGATCAACGCTGTGGACTTGAGAGGGTATTTCTTTCCATTTTGCTCTGCACACTGGGCAATATCGATTGCCATGTTTAACATTTGATGCAATGCACTGGAAATGAAAGGTATGTGAGCACTCTGCAGTAAAGATCGCCTGGCTTCCTTGTTTGATTGACGCCAAACATATCGCACAATTCTTCTGTAAATTTAAGCAAAAGCTTGTGAGAAACATGACTTATAAGTTATCAATAAGTTCAAAAATTGTTATTCCTTATCAATACTTGATCAGCCTAACAATGCATTCTAACTTTGTTTGAATTATTCACCTTGAACCATATAACCTGCAACTAATTCTTAATCAATTTTTAATTAATGGAAAGTCAAAAACATAAATCTCAACTGTTAAATATCCAATAACTATTTAGTACTAATTATTGGAGGTTTTCTTATACAGTACAATATCGATAATCCTTGATACAATACCGGGACGAATAAATCTAATCTGTGAATGTGGATTTATCTTATTCTTCCAAATTGGTTTAAAAGCAACCGATTACAATGACTAGGAAAACACAAAAAGTTTTAAATTTCATTCCGTGTCCATATCCATTTTTGGGGAACCCAACATTTTATGTAGGCAACCAACCGTACACAACGAAACTGGATTACATACTTCAAATCCATGAAGCTCAAATCAATTACACAACTGCACCCTTAGTTTTTCCTATAACATAGATCATAAACTTTGAATTTTTTTGACAGCACCAATCCACCGGCCTCGTCGCAAAACATTTAAAATCTGAAGGTGATTCTTATGCTGTTTAACCTCCAACCAATCTAATCAATTACACATGTGGTCAATGATGCTAAGAGACAAAATCAAACCTTAGAAGAAGCTCTACTGAAGCTCTTAGACAGCCTCATCTTAATCGAACTGGGCGTAGGAGGAGTAGAGGACGAGTCCTCCGGGGTCCGTGGTGGGATGGCTGCAGCAGACCGTAGCTCAGATGATGGTGAGGAGACATCATCAGGATCATCACCAGCTAAACGATTTGCCGGCACAAATGCACACAGATTCAATCCAAGCGCCATCTTTACTTTCTTCCAATTACTCCCCATTTCTAACTATTCTCCGCGCGAGATCTCCCCCCAGAAATCCCCTTTTCAAGAAATTAATGATGTTCTTCAAAATGAGAACTTTCTTTGATTGCGCAAACAAATTAGCTCCTTTAAAACAAAACAAACAAAACAAAACAAAACAAAAAAAACCAAGAAAGTGCGGAACAAAGGTGCGGAAAAAAACCCAGTCTTGAAACAGGATTTCTCCAAACAAATCTTAAAAACAGGAAACAAATCACCCCCAAAGAAAACTCTTCACAAGAAATCAATGCTACTAATGCAGAGTACGACTTCTTTTCTTTCCTTTTTTTTAATAAGCAAGCAGAACAGAACCCTTTTCAAGAAAAAAAAACCCAAGAAAAGAGATGGACAAAGTTGAACAGATAGCTCGATTCTTGAAAATGGGATTTTTCTACGCAGGCATTAAAATAGGAACCAACTCACATTTTCAAATCAGAAACACAGAGATAGATAGATAGTCAAGCACGTAAATCACAAGGAAAAATCCAGGATAGCGAGTGATATGGTTTTATACTATTAGCATATACAGCTGTTGAAGAAAGATCAACACACAACGGGAAAAAAACCCAAAGGAAAATTGCTTTACTCTTCGTTCTTGGCGGCCAATGGGTGGAATAGCACCAAATGGATGAGGGATTTCATCGTGAAATGTGAGCTGACCATCATCGTTTGTTTGTTTTGTAACTTTGTGCTTTGTGTCGATTGGTGACAGTGCTATTGGGGGGGCCTGAGGTTGACTCTGAATGGTTCTTTTGTCCGATAATGTTTTTTTAGCATATATATGTTATGATTTATATATTTTTATGTGCTTTTAGTTTTAATGAGTTTTGTCTTCGAATGATTTTGTGATATTCATTCGACTTTTTCATTTGTCGACTTTCGAATCAATTAGTATGAATTTAGATATATTAACAAGAAAATTTCACCAATTGTTCAGCACGTGCATATATTTTTAACTTAATTAATCTATTTTTTTTATCATACTAATTAATTATTTTTAAATGTTAAAATAAGTTCTTTTAATATATTTTTATTGAATTAAAGAATGTGTGCTTTTGTCCGACTGATAAAATAGTTAGAGTAATTTTTTATTTGTTATATATTTGGTTGATTTAATTTTATAAACTACTCAGAATATTAACAATAAAGTTAAGTGACCAATATTTTCGAGAAAATTTGTTGTACATGTTAAAGATTTTCTTAGATAACATGCTTTGGATGCTACTATGTTAGCCCATAAATTTACCCGGTGGTTGTGAGTTACATCGTCTAAAAAAAGTTACAAGTTACAATATTTTGTTTTAAGAGTACTTAAATTGAAAATTTTAATGATATGAATTAGTTCAGAGAGAGAGATTGTGCAATAAATGTTTTTCAAAAATTTATTTGACTATCAAAATTTGAGTCATTATTTAGTTACGTGCAAGTTGAAACTTCCGTTTGGACAAAATGGATTTTAGGTTAGGAAGATGACTCAATATGAGACCTAGGTATGACCACAAATTTGGAACATATGATTTCGGATTTGAGATTGTTTTGATTTCAATAATAATAATAATAAGTGGAACTAGAATTATATGATTTTGTTTTTTTCCCTTTATTCTGATGATTTTGATTTTGATTTTGATTTAGTTGCTACTCGAATTAAGTTGAATTGAATTATTGTTTCGAATTCTTACAATCAAGGTGAAAATAATGGCGCTAATCCAACCAGAATAATTTAATCTAATTATCTAACAATTATATTTAAAAAATAAAAGCAATAAATATCATAATAAGTTATTATAAAAAGTTAATAAATGTTAAGCAATTTAAATTAAATAAATCTAGTTACTTATATATACTACAGCACCTTGAACATAATATTAATTTCCGATTTCGGAATTTTGTTTTGGCTATGGTTTTTTAATTCGAGAAATCGAAACAGGACCATAAATTATACCTTCACTGTTTGATTTTAACGTTGAAACTGAAAAATACTTTCTATTATTGGAAGATAATTTCGATTACTATTTACTATTAAAAAGAACAGTAATTAGGTCTATATTTTTTTATAATGTGGAATTTTTTATGTTTAATATTAGAATATTTTTATTAATTGTTTAATGCAATTAAATAAACACGACTAAATAATCTGTCATCATTAATAAATTACTCACTATATGATAAAGTCTTATATTTTTAACATATTATTTTCTTAACTATTTAATTACAGTAGAGACAAAAATATCACGAAATCACATGCTTAAGTAAGTAGTTAACAATAATAGAAGAATATATCAAATCCAAGAATAATAAAAACATAAATATGTCATCAAATTGCAGCAGAAATAGTCAATATTTGGGCATTCGCAATTAATAAAAAAAATAATTATTAATTATGAAAATCACCAACTCCAATGTCGATCAACTGCATACATACATATATACATACATATAAGTGTGTGTTTTTATTTTTATTATTTTGTGGATGGTCGACTTTCTATTCTTGTATTAAGTGATATCACATTAACACTTTCGATGAAAAAAGATTGAAATTGTCAAAATTTGAATAATAAGACTAAAATTGAAATTTAAGAGCATCGAAAATCAAAATTACAAACACAAATGTACATAACATAACCAAATAGATTTCCCAATTATTTCAATAGTATTTGTTTAATTCAACATATTACATTTTTCTTGTTTAGATGCAGATTCTATTCATTTTTTTTTTGTGTTTTTTTCTCGTTTTTATTATATTTTCAAATTATAATTATTCTGGTTGCTATAATTGTTATTAAATGACATAATATTCTTTCATGCATGCCATCGCAATTGATTTTTCTTTCAACTTGCTTTGGAACATCAGAAAGCCAAATTCATACGACATGTATAAAAAAAATATTAGGTCAAATAAATACATCTCGCAGCTCACACACACACACATTATATTCAAGCCACACAAATTTTAGATTATCTTCGTGTTCAATGTCGAATCACGTTAGTCAGATAAATTTTATTAAATAGATATTATGTAACAGGTTCGCTAGAAATTCGAGAAAGTATTGATCCGAGAGTAAATTGGAAATCATTTTTTCAACATATTTAGCTTTTGTTTCAATTAATATTATGGTTTTGTACTTATTTTGACCCCTTTTAAGATTAAATTATGGAAACATTTGGAATCAGAATCTTGAAAATAGATTATCCAGAGAAAAAAAAAGGAAGACTAAATCTTATATTTTTCTGATAAAAAAATCAAACACACGTGTGCCGTTTGCCCACGATATTGTTGACTTTATGACATTAATACAATAGTTTAAATATTTTGTTTTTCGAAAACAATAGTTTAAATAATTTTAAAGGGCGAAAAATAATGTCTTTGTACAGTTAGAAAAACTAGAAGAAACTTTATTTTATTTTTATGATGATGGAATCTATAACTAATATCTTTCGATGCGTACTAGGTAAACTCATGTACTAGTGTAGTAGCTTGTAAACCAAATTAGTCACGTAAACCGCACTGAGAAAACCTTGTGTGACTGACTCGTCTGAGAAGATGTTGATGAAAAAAATAAATATATGATCATTGACTAAATAATCGCCTACTCTACTAAATCGGAGATACCAAGGACAAGATGCCCATTTTATTGAATATAAACTATGATGCTTTATCCAATTCCTAGAGTTCTCATTTGTAAATGTCCAGTTTCTAAAAAAAAAAAAATCCCCTCGTAGTGTTCAACCATGGATGATATATTTTTATAATTATTTTTTTTCAAAAAAAAAACGAGCAAGTGCAGTTCATTATTCCCCCTTTATTTAACTTTAATTTAGTCTCTAAAAGACAACCTTTTAAAAGGAAAAGTTCCTAAATTTTTAGGGTGGAAATAAAGTTCATTGTCCCTAAAAGAGAACGAGCTAGTAGCCAAGAAAGGAACTCCTTTTCATTTGAAACATCCTTTTGAGGCACTCAAAATTATTCACAACCCAATCAGATTTAACTAAATTAATAAAACTTTTTATAATTTCAAGACATGTCATATTAATCAATTTTTTTTATATTTAAACTTCAATAATTAATCAAATTTAAATATCCATAAAATTTGATTGTGGATAATTTATCTTGATTTATTTAAACAGATTTAATTAATTTTTTGTACTTTCTTTGTCTACATAAACATGTCTCGAGTCCACGTCCAAGTCCTGTAAATAGTGCGAACATTTACTTTATATCTTTGTAATCTAAAACGATTATCATATTTGTATTTTAAAATAAAAAATAAAGTTTAATTAAAAGTGACGCTTTATTCCATGATTCCTTTGTTGAAAATATAAGATTCCCCTTTGACCATGATAAATTTACCTTAGTTTTTGGGACAAGTCAACTAAAAAGAGAACCTTTTCTTGGTATTTTCATTTTTTCCCCATAGTTTATTTATTTATCTGAATATACTCTCACAGCATATTTATTGATCCTGAGCCGAGCTTTAGCTCAGATGGTCTCATCTTGTTTCTCCTTTGTAGTCTCAGATTCGAGTCCTCTCATCCCTATAATAGAATTTTAAAAAAAAAAAACATATTTATTGATCCTCTAGATTCATCACGAAGTTACACACACGCACACACATATTAACGAAGATTTTCTGTTGGAAGATATTGATTTATGATATTGAAATCTTATATTATATTGATATTTATAATTTTGATATTGTAATCTCAAATGATACTGATATTGTTATCACATACAATTCTCAATAATGTTTATTTTCCTCTATAAAAATTCTTAAAATCTTGTAAAAGTATTGGTATTTTCCAGCTGCACTGTGATAAAAAAAAATACTGATAATAAAAAATGTAACAAATATAGTGATGAGAAATTATGTGATTTTATTTGTTATATTCTAACTATTTTTGGGAAAAATTTATTGTGTGATTCTGATTCTATCAGATAGTCTTCCAACGTAATTCGACATGTATGACTCCATTCTTTGAATCTATCAAATGATATTTCTGGTTGATACGTCCGTTGTGAACCACGTCGGAGAGGTTGATGTCAACATGTCCCAAAGATTCCTAAAACATGTAATAAATTTATAGTTAGCAAGAAAATATGAGATCACATGTATCTGAACTAATTTGAAAAACAAATATTTGTAAGATGAAGATCATAAGAATCTGGTAAATAATTATCTGAGTTTCGAATACCTTCGAATGGAAGCTGATGCCGGTGCGCTTGCTCATGACTTTTATATGTATCTTCTCTTCCAAGGGAGGTTCTTCGGACAAGAACTGGAACTCTTCGTCCCACGCCGGATTACGAGTTCTCTTAATCATCTAAACAACACCAAATTTCTCAATCGAAGCGTAAATGATAGGGTGTAAAAGAGACTTAAAAAACAATGGAAGTCCACCTTTGATTTCTTTGTTTCCCCTCGAAATATTATCAAAACGTATGGATTGTTGTGGCGTGAACCTTCTACGTCATGTGCTCCTTGGACCGAGAGTAGAAGTAAGCCTGCTCCCTTCGGGCTTCCATTACCAGATGCCCCATCAGTTATACTATCTTTTCTACCATATCCTTCAAGAATCCCACTAAAAATATGTAGATCTTCTCTAAAAGGTGCATATGTAAGCTCGAGTAAGATTTGCCCTCGTAGCTTCTTGCTGCGAGGAGCAGAAATACTTGTATCTTTCAGCAAGTCGAGTGTTGCCTCCGTTGGTACATTTGGTGTTAGTAGTTTCAGAGGATATAGTTGAGTCCCTAATCTATCGTGAGCACCCACCTGTTAAACGCCAAAACAAGATAAAGTAGTAAGAAATACAAACTTAGTTTCCATGGCCCAAAACCAACCATTTGAGACGTTAGACGTAAAAGCAACGTTACGTTAGATAATTAAGGTATAAACCTTATCCCAGTCGTAGACGTTTATGTGAAGCATTTGAGATTGAGGGTCCTTCACGGCCAGTTTGAATTCCTCGTTCCACTCGGGATTCAAAGTTTTCTTTATGACAGTAGTTTTTTTAGCCGGAAGCTTCTCTCCACTTAGGCTTAGCTTAACATAAGGATCAGATAATCCGAGTAAATCCATCTTCAAAAGCTTCACTGCCCGAATGACTTTCACGTGCAAAATTCCGACTGGTTTCTTTATCGCTACCCTGTATAGTCGAAGGCCAAATGCTTAATGACAAAGAATTTATAAAATTTTAAGATAAAATCACTAGAAGTTCGGCAATTTGAAGTAAGTGACCGACGTAGAAGCATCGAGGATTGGTACATCATAAGACTTAGGCCAGAGGTAAAGATTTGAAACTTCTTTTTTAATCCTCTCCTGCCAATAGAAAACTATGGATAATTACATCTCCAACGAAAATCCAAGTCTCCAAATCTTAAAGATATACGACTCATGCCAATGATACCTGAACATATCGATAGAGCCCAGGAATGGACATGATGTCTCCACCCAACACATTTATTCCAAAGTCGATGCATGGCTGAACTCAAATATCAATTATAAAGGAGAAAATGAGCTTTTCCATTTAACAAAGTAAAATAATCAAAGGAATGTTTAACATTCAGAACATTCGAGTTACCTTTTCCATCAAAGATACAACAATATTTGCAAAGCATGGAATTGTAGGCACGAGTGGCTTAAGTGTTACCCGTGGTGAAGCAAATACTTGTAAATCCACCAACTTTCAAGCAATAATATCAAAATGTCTCAAAGTAGTTAAAAATATCTTAACAAAAAGTCTATGAACACAGTTTCTTTTATCGTCTAGGAGCATTGACTGAGTTTAATTTACCTGAATCGGCACACGAATGGATGAAATAGTTAACACGACGACTATATTTGGATTGCCAGCCCATCTAATCGCTGGTTCCATAACCAATTCCCTCTCATTAGTCTCAACGACTTTGAGACCTGTCAATAAACAACCTCTGCATCAGATATCAAGTTTTAGAACCACGCTCAGCATTAACTTTTGGACTTGGCTTCATCCAGAACAAGAGCAAGAATTAAGTCTTCATCACAAAAAATCCAACAGTAATAAGAAATTTTTAAACAACGAAATGATTCAGTTGGACGATTAATATTTTTCCTTTCAAAAATAATTTAGTATGATTCCAACGCTCGTTTCCCATGATCGAAAAATCAAGGGACATGTCAAAAGACTCGAAACATTACAAAATTCACGCTTCTAGCCAAATGTCTTATTTTTAGGACCGTGGCAGGAAATATAAGAGGACTAAGCATACCATGTATGGTCGGTGGAAGCTGTCCAAGGCTAAGATTCTCGAACTCAATCGACTCTATCTTAAATTTCCCGATATACTCTGTAAATATGGGCTCTGCCGAGCTTCTAATTATTTTACAAATAGCCTGTACATCATAGTTTAGATAAAATACATTTTCTGGTTAAAGCATCAGAAGGTTCAGAGATGTAAAAAACCTTGTCGAGAAAGGGCCACATATCAGACAAAAATTTGTTTAACCAATCTACCTGCATATGACATAAACTTTGTCACAACATCGAAAGACAAACAAAACAAAGCCTGGTAGCCTCTTTGTTAAGCAGGCTCGAAATGAAATGGAAAACTGAATACTCACTCGATCAAAATCGGGACTCTTCACCCACAGAGGAATTTCAGGCATAAGATCTTCCAATGAAACTGTATCGAGCTCATATAGTGGCCTGATTTCCAGATCCTAACGTCAACATTCACGCACACTCACTCATTATCTCATTTCATATTTCAAACAACCAAATGCATCTCGAGTATATTTCGAGGGGCGTTATTCTTAAAATTTCTTTGAATAGCCAATCGAAAATCGATTGGACCAGGAAAGACCTTTTACAACAGCTAAGATAAAACACGAGTGGGAAACATTTTTAAAAAAAGCATAGAAAAATTCAATCAAATCAAGCTTTTTTATGACATTACATATCAATAATACAAGTAACACCCAAGAAAATAGGGTCGGGCCGGCTCACATTTTGCAGGTAATAATTCCATTTTTGGTAGAAGTTAATATCACATTAAGCCTGATTTATAGATACTTAGACTTTATTTACATCACAACATAATAGATGATGAACTTGAAATCTTGAACAATGATCAAACTCCATTCATTAAAAAAAGGGATAAAATTTCCAATTTTGGTATAGTTTATAAATGAGTTCTATTCACAACAATAAGTCAGAACATAAACCCCGCTTCACACATCAACAAGAAACCAAATATATGTATCATTGATCAAGAAAAAAGATCATACAAAATTCTACACAAGAACAAAAAACATGGGTTTGGATGAAAACTGGTTATTATTTGACATATAAATTTAAACCCAATAATTTATTTTATTTTTTAAAAAACAATAAAAATTCCCAGTAAAACAAGAAGCAAAATCAAACAAGATTACCTCAACATCTCTGGATTCAGAATAAATAAAAATATAAAATCCAATCAAGAAACCAAGAGGAAGCCCAAGCCCAAAACCAAGAACTCCCAATAAACTGCTCAGTAATCCCATCTGGTTTCTTCCTTCAACTCCGAAAAATGTCGCCTCTTCGATCGTACATAAATCAAATGTAAAAATCAGTTCAAATTTTTTTAAATAAATGAATAAGGACAAAAATTACAGGTAGGAAACGAAAGACGGGGCATTGGAAAAGCAAGAAAAAGAGGGTGAAATGAATAAGAATCAGCGAAGAATATTGAAGAGGATTACGATGGTATTGATTGCATAGGAGAGCGAGTGAGTTTGAAAACTACGAAGGGACTTAACCGAAACCGCCAAAAGGCAGACTACTGGATAAAACACTTCACAAAGTGGGGTTCATTCAAACTATGATGATTTTTAATGAATTTTTAGAAATTATAGATTTTATGGATTTTTAATATTTTTATTGATTTTTATATAATATCATATATTTACAAACAGATTTATGTAGATTTTTATAGATTTTTTGCAATATTTTTATAGAATTTTGTAAACATTTTATATAATTCTAATGATTTTGTACATAATCACAACATATTATTTTGAATTAATAATTAATTAACATATATAATATATATGTTGGAACAAGAATTTTTATATTTTGGTGTCAACAAATAATTAAAGCAACTGATTTAAGCAAAATTGGTATAGTCGAACAAAACTGACTATTTTTTTTTATCATCAGGCCAGTTTATACCAGAAGGCCAAACTGTTGATTGGATAGAAGTTTTTCGTACAAAACTGATCGCATGAGTGTACGACTGTCAGATAATATTGGACAAAAAACAAACCAACATTCACTTTCTTTTTGAAACAGGTCTATTTTAAAATATCTATATATAGATAGAGAAATGTTTCAGTTTAGTATTAAGTTTAGTAAGGTTACGACTTTTAATGAGAATCGAGCATTCAAACTTCCATATATCTTAACCGAAAATTTCAATAAGTCAAGCACACTTTATAAATAATTGTATTTGATAATCAATGATCATCAAATGCTAGGATATAACAATATTATAAATCATTGTATTTAAATAGCGGTCTATATATTATCAATCTTCACATGAGGTGTACTAGGAGTTTCAGTTTGGACTTAGTTCAACAATGTTTAAGTCCAAACTGAACTGGGATTTTGCAAACTACTTGTACTATCAAAAGTCTTCTAGTAGACTATTCCCAAGGGGAATAATTAGTGACATATGAGCTTGAGTTCTCTGAACATGCAGAAACAAACTCACGTGTTTCACAATTCAGTTTACCTTTCATTCTACCTAGTCTAACTAGTTTTGCTTATTTGATATAATCTGTCAGTTTGGCTTCTTTGTGCACACTTGTTAGTCAATTGACATTGACAAGTGATAATATATTAAATTCAGCTGTCAATCCCACTAAATTAACTTTTAAAAAAATAGATTGTATCTGGTGTTTATTAAACCTCTTTTAAACACTATAACCGATTCCATCAATATTCATTTTGTAATATTTTAAAAAAAATTTAGTAAATAAATTTACTTATATAAAAGTTAAATCATTTAATCTTTACACATATATATATATATATATATATATCCACAAAATATACACAAAATTTCTATAAATAATTCAAAATCTTGGTTGAATATCTCGAGACTTTTAAAATATACAAAAGTAATTAAATTTCTTACATTGAATGCACCCCTAAAAAACTTATGATATAGATTTATGACTCGATTTAATTTATGAAAAATATTATTTTTTATGTTAAAAATAAATATGAATCGAGTTAACTCGTCATACGAAAATAGATAATCTCACAAGAGACGTACTGTCAAGAAGAAATTATTGGGATAGATATTATATATGAGTAGGTCTCTACAATCTCATGGATCTATATTCGTAATACGGGTCGATCTGATCCATATTTGGATAAAAAAATAATATTTTAATATAAAAAGTAATATTTTTGTAAAAAAAATACATTTTCATAAATTGGATTTTGTCTTCACAAAACTAATCAACGAGACAAGTTTTTTGACTATATAATATATGTAAGTGGTCCACGCACACTATTATTCTTCATATATTTTTTAAAATTTTATTAATTATTTAAAAATTTCATTATTAAGATTGAATTGATATTACTGTTTCTTTTCATGCATTATTCAGTAGAATAGGTAAGAACATAAAATAAGTATATATACAAATAAATAAATATTTTAATAGATTTATCATGTATTTGGAAAGTGAATGAGATACAGATTACATAGTATCTGTATTTGTATATTTATTGAAATAGTTTTTATGTAATTTTACATTAAACGAGAAAATATTACTTTTGTAATTTCTCAATGCCTTTTTTTTTCGTGAAATTCAATTTCAATTGATGTAACGATGTTGGACCACTATGGTCTCACACTTAACATGCGATAATATAGCAATATATTACATAAATTGCTTATAGTTATTGATATAATGCATTTTCCTTTAAATCCTATAAAACAAAATGATAACTTAAAAATAAGGATTTCGATTATTATAACTATTAATAAAATTTATTAATTTGAAAATAACAAAAATCTTGCTTAGATAATTTTTCCAACTATATATATATATATATATATGTATTGCCAGAACGAAAATTATTGTTATTTAAATGATAATTGACTTTTACATACCAAAAACTTCAACACTAGCACGTTGCTTTTAAGTAGGGTTTGGTTTATAGGAACTAACGAATCGTGACACATATGATGTGTGTAATTCGTTAAAAAAAAATAGAAAATATATTTTTTAAAAAGTTTAAAATAAAATTTATCAATCTTCAAATTGAAATGATATTAATAGATGTCTTATACAAGAAGATAAATTTCATATAAAAAATATAATCCTATAAGAAAAATCGGATAAAATTGATCAGATAAGTTGACTTTATATTAGTAAAATAAATGATTTTTTCGAATAATTAATTTTTGAGTAGGTATTTCATAAGATGGTTTCACAGATCTTTATTCGTGAGACTAATCAATCACGCACATATTTACAATAAAAATTAATATATTTGACATAAAAGTAATATTTTTTCGTGGGTGACCCATATAGAATATCTGTTTCACAAAATTGACACGTGAGACCGTCTCACATAAATTTTTATGTTAAATTTTTGTCATAATACCAACATGTAATTGGATATTGTCATGCATCTGGCTAAAATTGAGAACTCTGACGAAAATGATGTATCTGGGAGTTAAAATTGTTTTTGATCTATATTATTATCTATATATATATAAGATGTTAAAAACAAATTTGTAAAAAAAAAAATTGAATTAACCTAAAGCAACATTAATAAATAACTATTTAACTCGTGTATTGTATGTTTAACCTTGCAATAATTAAAGTGAAAATTTTATATTAAATACAAAAATCGAAATACATACAAATATGAGTGATAAAATATAATAATATAATTAATAGTATTAAAAGATTAAAATTCATAAAAAGTGTGCAAACTTGTTACAAAATATA
>NC_133308.1:25035392-25062077 GCF_012295235.1 Primulina huaijiensis | reverse complement strand
TATATATTCGATAATTATAATTTCGTAGACTTGTCCATGTTTAACGCAAACTGTCTTTTCTGGAGATGATGGTGACCAAATGCCACTAATAAAGATCCAAAGCCACCAATTAACATCAACTGGTTTTAGTAATAACGACTTCGATTCTTAAATTAATTTTTTGGGAAAAAAATATAATTTATATTTGTCTTTTACGATTTTTTTGTCGTTATAAAATATTAGTTTTTGTCCATTATCTTTATTTGATTGATATTTTTTTACAATTTTTTCATTTTTCGATATAATCTTGATGTAACATCGACATGACACTTAAATTTCACAACATTGATCAAATAGAAAAATGACTATAATTTCGAAAATTTTAAAACTATATTATTAAGACTGAAATTTGACAACATATAAGATAAAAAAATACAATAACAAACATACATAACAAAAATTGTAAATTTTCCTTGTTTTTTTTTTAAAGAGTACATATTTGGATGGTAAAAAATAGATGATTTAGGAGTTTTTTCAAATTCATATTTTCGATTTAAGTCTTGTATCTCATAATGCAAGAATTGAAGAACACGAAATGGGATAAATTTGGACAATCACAAAGGAACAACTTAAACTAAATTTTGTGATTAATCTTTAGTCACCAAACAAATCATTCTCTCGACTAATATATGAAATGGAATTTAGTGGATTTGATAATGGATTTGTGTATGTTATTTAATTTTACGGTAAAAGATCAATAAATCTTTTATAAAATACTTTTATTTGTATTTAG
Organism: Primulina huaijiensis; assembly: GCF_012295235.1. NCBI lineage: Eukaryota > Viridiplantae > Streptophyta > Magnoliopsida > Lamiales > Gesneriaceae > Primulina > Primulina huaijiensis. Next base: position 25,061,305 of record NC_133308.1, on the reverse strand, counting down.
TTTTTGTCCGACCAAAACAATTATGCTTTCCCTTATTCACATAAAAATATTTTTGCACTCTCAGTGTCCATATATGTTTTCTCGAATCAGATTTGATATAAAACATTGAAAATTTTGTACAAATATATGATATTGGAGTAACGAATGTTTCAGATCTGACACTAATATACGATTTTTGAGTAACCAAACAAGTATTGATATTAATGACACATCTTTTCTCGAATAAAAACCGGTACAAAACATTGAAAATATGATATTAATATACGATATTCGAGTACCAAATATTTCATATTTGATATTAATATATGATTTTTGAGTACCCAAACATGTATAACAAGCATTGATATTAATGACACATGTTCTCTTCGGATGAAAGCCAGCACATAACAATCAAAATGTGGTACTGATATATGATATTTTAATATCAATTCTTTTATATCTTATTATAATATATGATATTTGAATATTTAAATAAGTTTAACAAATGTTGATATTAATATAGTTGTTCTAATTTTATACTCAAAATTTTATCTTTTCTATCTGATCTAAAACAGTTAGAATTAAAATATTATATATTAGTATCAGATTTTCAATATTTAATACCGAAGTTCATCCAAAAAATATTTGTTAAGTATAGAATGCATAATAATTTTGTTTGACAGAGACTGAACACAAACTTATGTTTGGATCTAGGGATTCAAAAACAAGTCTCCCTAAATTTTAATATAAAATATACTTTTATGTATAAAAGTTTGAAAAGTTGTGATTATATTAGAGTTTTTTTTTTTTTTTTTCATATCTAGTTTATTTTTTAACTTTTTATTTTATCATGTTTTCTCTTAAAAATAATGGCATGTGAAGGTAGCATTTCTTGAAAAAATCTAGCGCGTTTTAAAAACTCAAGTAGCTTAACATAATGACCATTTTTAAAGTAATATGGTGTAGAGTATTTATTGTATCTCACGTGTGTGGCGGGTACATCTGTTATGTTTTGATGTTAACAAATAATTAAGGTAAAACCGACTTTAGCTAAAATTGATATACACTTGGATATAAAACAGAAATATTTCTTAAGCTAAACTGGTCTAGTCGAACTAAACTGATTCATATTATTAGTTTATTAGTTTTCTTCGTCCAGTTTCAAAGAATCAGCTTGCACCCAAATAAGTTTACATCAGAAGCCCAAACTGATTATTGGATAAAGTTTTTCCGTACAAAATTAATCGAAACAATGTACGACTGTCAGAGAATATTGACATGGACTAAAGACAAGCCAACATATACTTTTTGTTTGAAACAGATCTATTTTAAAACATCTACATATAGAGAAATGATTCAGTTTGGTAAGGTGGCGACTTTAACTGAGAATCAAGAATCCAACTTCCAAATATCCAAACTTAATAATTCAATCAATCGAGCACACTTTACAAAGAATTAGAACTGATCATCAATTATCATTTGATGCAGAGATATAACAGTATTATAAATCATTGTATCTAAGTAACAGTTTGTATATTGTCTATTATCAATTGAGATATTAGGAGTTTAGTTTGGCGGTGTTTAAGTCCAAACTGAACTAGGATTTTGCAAACTACTTATACTATTCAAAGTCTTTTAGTGAATCATTTCCAATGAGAAGAATTGGTGATATAAGAACTTAAGTTCTCTGAACATAAAGAAATAAACTTGCTTATCGACCGAAATAACCGATATTTTTAAAAATATGCGAATTTTAACACACACACACAAAAAAAAAAACAATGGAGAGCTTATAAATAACAAGAAACATTGAACAAAAAATATCAATAACAAATATAAATATTGAAGATAAAATCTTTGGATTAATGAGCTTCATTCTAATATATGAAAAGTTGGGTTTCTTTCTAATGTATTTTAATGTCCATATACAATTTAAATTAATATATATATTAATTCGATGTAATCGAATTTTTCAAATTAAAAACAAAACCGAACCGAATTAACCGATTGTTTAAAATTTCAAAACCGAACTTCCGAATTAAGCCAACCAAATTTCCGAATTAATTCGGTTCGGTCGGTTAATTCGGTTTAACCGAAATTTTGTACACCCCTAGTGAATCATTCTTAAGTGGAAGAAGTGAAGACGTTTTGAGATACATTGATCTTCCAATTATAGTTTCTGAAAAACAATAAATTTTTTTTAAAAATGTTTTTAGAATAAAAAACATGGGTTCAACGAAAATTATAAGATTTTTAAAGAACAGTTGTCAAAACAATAAATTAATTTTAACTATAAAATAATTTTTTAAAACTAGTCTAAACACATTTTCAACATTAATTTTTTTTAATAAAATAATTGTCCACCAATGGATCTACCGCGTAAAACTTAAGCGTGAAGACCAAACTAATCAACGAGGTTCAATGGAATGCTTTTTAAAACAGCGTGTAACGTGTTCAGGACTCCTGTGAATTTTATTTTAAATTTTTTATTTATTTCCAATTAGTTTAATTTGAAAATGTTACTCCTTGGTTTTAAAATATATATTAGCGATCGTACGAAGATAATTATGTTAATAATATGTTACTAATAATTATTTTAAACTAATTTTTTTTAAACCAGAAATCTTAATCAAATTAAAGTTTTAAATATAACCCATTTTTCAAATGCTACTGTATATAAGTTGCTATGAGAAAAAATTGCAACATTCTTTGATGATTTAATGGAAAATTTAGAATCTTTATATATAAAAAGTGTAGTAAATTAATTACAAAATATATTAGATAGGATCGGGCTCGATCACTCAACGTAATTTTGGATTTCATGCAGTGTCAGTCTTAAATGTCAGTTTGGGCTTGTTGCAAGTTTTCTAGAATTTATTATGCACCCTTACCAACTTTGAATTCATAAAATTAAAATTTTTTATTATAAAAAAGTTTAATTTTTTTATAATAAAAAAAATATTAAATTAAAATTTCTAAGGCCTTGCCAGTTTTAAAATTTAAAAATGTTGAAAAAAATGCGTATCAACATTAAAATTAGAAATTAGACTATTTTTTGATAGTATTTCAACTATAATTTAATTCATATAATAATTTTCATTTAATGAAGTATAATTTTATTACCTAAAATTGTAAAAAAAATACGAATTTCCATCTATATGTATGTAGTTTTTTTTTTTAATTATTATTCTGAATAAAATCTCACGGATCCTCATTATATATACTATGACAAAGGGAATTCACCGTTTCATCGTACGTGAAAATATTAACAATGAATAATAATATTTTCCAATTCGAAAATTGATGGTGACGTTTTAACTTCAATTTTTATTGGAATATATTTTAATTTTAATACTTAAATATATCCAGAATACTTAAATTTTTCCACGTAACCTTAAAGGATCGGATAATCTTAACTCGAAACCTCAACCAGGTCATTACATTCAATTTGATAACGAAATGGTGGTCGGTGACGAGCGTCTCTTTCCCAACGACCCCTCTCATAACTTTGAGCAGGTCTCAATGGATTCATGAATTTATATATGTGAGACGGATCGATTCGATCTATATTCGGATAAAAAAATAATATTTTTGACAACATTTTTATGAGTTAGGTGAGATAAAAGATTCGTCTAATCAAATTGATATATGAGACTATCTCATAAGAATTTTAATGTTTAACTTTTTACACATAGGAATGTGTAGTTTTCGCCCTTTTAATGATAAATAGATACAAACTTCCAAGTAAGAGGTTACAAAAAACATCATCTTTAAAATATTTTCATTTTTTGATACATATTTGTTGTGCTTGAATTGTTATATGGTTTAAAAGATTGAAATTGTACTACCATCATTAGCTATAATTTTTTGTAAAACGGAAAACTAATGATTATATAATTGATATTAGAGTCAAGGACATATGTTCATTATTGTTATCATTATTATTATTGTTATTGTTATTAAAACAAGAAAGGGCACCATTACACCTATAAATAGAAGTATGTATCTTGTGACTCACATATTTATATCCGTGAGACGGGTTTACTCAATTCATATTTGAAGTCAAAAGTAATATATTTGACATAAAAATAATATTTGTTATATGTCTGGTCGGGTAAGAGATCTGTCTCATAAAATTGACACGTGAAACGATTTCGTAAAAATTTTTGTGTACAGGTAATGTGGTGCTCAACCACCAAAAGCATATATTTTTAGAAAAATATAAATGACATTTGAGACTTAACTTTCCTTCCAAATTCCACCTAAAATTGACAATTAAAACACAAAGCTAGATTGTACCCCAAAAAAAACACACACACACACAATTGTAGATTGTACCAAACATTATTTTTATTATACCTAACCCCAATCAAAGAAACCTCTTTTTCAACAACCAAATATTTAGTTTACATGTTAGATGCTATATTAGATTGAAACTATTTATGTGTGGAAAATATAAGCCTTCACATTTCAAACACAAAACTTTCATCAACTGAGTTTTTACAAGCATATACATAATTAAAACATATAAAAGAAGGAATATTGCAATAAGCATTGACTGAACAAGCTAGCAGTGAGCTTGGCCAGTCGGTTTGAATATACTCCAAGCATGCATGTGGCAGCACAGGAATTCTAGGCCGAATACTTTTATAATCCATCTAAGTTCTCAAGTACTTACATACATGTTAGGTAGCAATCTCCTTGAGCCTTGTACAAAGAAGTTTAGAAATATTAAACTGAATATATAGGCTAGAATTATCCGACCATATGTATTTTCACGGATATTAATACATTGCATCACATGAAAAAAAAACATTTTTATTTTTTTAACTTTGGATCGATCGATCTACCCTTGGTATACCCCAAAAGAGAGTCGAACTAACCATATAGGCTGGTATGTCTAAAAGCATTCCACAGTTAGGTACCTCCTGCTTGGGTACATGAGGATAGCCAGTTGTCTTAATTTAGGTCTTGGCTGATAGGGTATTTAACTTTTCCACATGCTCCAACTGCCATTACAATACTATTAACCACAAATTAACCAATATGTAATTTGGTTTAATATGTCGGGATTTAATGTAAAATTCGATCGGTTCGATTTTTTTTTTCCTAAAGAAAAAAAGGACGAACCCAACATAATTTGGTAACCGAAAAGACGGCAATGCTCACAATGCGCTGATGTAGCGTGCATTTAATTGTATACACTATAAGTTGAAACATTAATTACAAATTTTAGACTATGGCATAGAAAAAATACTTTATTCACTAGAGTAGTTCTTATTTAAGAAAAGGGCACATAATAAACCTACAACTTAAAGTTTTTAGAGTATTTTGGTAAATAAAAATAAAGTAGTTCTAATATTAAATAAAAAAAATAAAAATATATATTTTCTTTTTGAATTTTTAAGAAAAGAATCCCAAAATATGTCTTTTAAAGTATAAAATGCACAAAAATACTAGTTTTGTATAAAAATTTAACAAAGTCAACATTAAATTTTATTTTAAATTTAATATATGTATATTTAACGTGTGCCAAGAAGATGAGCAAACAGTCAAAGTTTGCTACTGCTATTTACTTGCCTACGCTCTTCCCAACAACCACCCACGCACTTTTATCCCTTTCCAATAGTAAATGAATAAATATAAATATCATATTTAAATTATGGAATATTCTTTTCGTCAAAATATAATCATACCATCNATCTCATCCAACGGCTAGGAGTGGTTTTCAACTAACGCATAAGCCACCACTCCATGTCCAATTTGCCTCTATTTATACATACCAGAAGTTGGCCAACACTCTCAGGAAATTCAGCTCAGCTATAATATTTCATAAGCTTTGCGCATTTCCTAATTCTTGCAGCATAATCAGCTAAAAATTTACTGTTTTGAATAAATTTTTATACAAAAAAAATATTTTTTCCGTCAAGGGTTCTAGCTATTCCATCAAATTTCGTAACATAACATCGAGTATGGATTGTGTTGATCCCTTGAATTGGAATGCGGCGGCGGAGTCGCTCAAAGGGAACCATCATGATGAAGTGAAGCGCATGGTAGAGGAGTACCGGAGGCCGGCGGTGCGGCTGGGGGGCGAGACGCTGACGATATCTCAGGTGGCCGCGGTGGCGGGCAGAGGGACGGGGGTGACGGTGGAGCTTGCGGAGGCGGCGAGGGAGGGGGTGAAGGCCAGCAGTGATTGGGTTGTGGAGAGTATAGAGAAAGGGACAGATAGCTATGGGGTGACCACAGGGTTTGGCGCAACATCGCATAGGAGAACCAGACAAGGTGGTGCTCTACAAATTGAGCTCATTAGGTCAGCACGTAATTATATCATAAATAAGTTATTGTTTATTTATTAAATTTTTTCTTTTATTAAATTATTAATCAAACATAAATTTCTGGTTTACAAAATTGACGTTTTCAACTTTTTTTAAATGCAATTCATTAAACACAAAAACTCAAGGATCAATTTCGTGGGTCGAATCTATTATTTGAGTCATCCATGAAAAAATATTTCTTTTTATGCTAAGAATATTATTTTTTATTGTGAATATCGGTAGAGTTGACCCGTCTCACAGACAAAGATTCGTGAGACCGTCTCACAAATAAAAATTCGTGAGACCGTCTCACAAGAGACCTACTCTTCATTAAAATCCTTATAATGACAACAGTAGCTCTATTAATTAGTGTATTTTCTTTTTCTTTTTCCCAAGTGTTCTTTTTTTTTAAAATAATTATTATAGCGAACGAAAAATTGGTTTCTCAGTGGACAACTCAAGATCACACGTGCCAAGTTAGGTCCATGCATGCATGTTAATTATGTTCCGGCACTTCACGTGTACGAAGATAAAGCACATCAAAATTAAATGGGATCGAGGAATTTGATTTTGTGGAGAAATTTCAATCGAATTTAAACAAATATATTTGAACTAGTTTAATTGAGATTGATGAATTTAAATTTCTTTAAAACAAAATCGTAATCAAAAGTAATTAATTTTTTTTGAGGTCGCGATATTGAAATTCTTGATTTCCAACCAGTCAATCTGAACGCAGAATAATAATTAGGATTGAATTAAAAAAAAAGTAGATATAATAAATATTAAATTTTCTAACATTTTATACATAAATATTTAGAAAATATTTTTGTATAAAAGTTAATCAAGAACATGAAGAAAAGCATTTTTTTTTCCTATAATATGAATTTAATTTCAACTGAATCGAGTGATTATTATCACCACATTATGTAGAAAGAATAATTTTATTTTTGTTAAAATGTAAATGTATCGACATATAATTGCTTTGAGAATATTATATATTCAGGGAAAATCTCAAATAAATCCCATAAACTTATCTAATTCATTGGGACTGCTCGAGGAGGTGGATCTGGTATATAATTGATAATCTGTAACAATAATATATTATCTCGATCTTTGCCTTTCTCTGTGGCTCACCCCGTGAACGGATCCTTTTGGGGTTTTCTCTTTCACGGGTTTTCTCATACGCCATCAGTCACAGAATAACGTCACTTATATAATATTTCAAAACTTAAAAGTGGTTTTTTTTGCTCTCCCAATACCGAAATATCCCATATCTGAAAGTGATTTCTTTCTCTCCCAACACTCGAGCATATGATCTCTACACTTAAGTACCTAGATTTCCATTTCATATATGCATGTATATACTGAACTTTTAATATAAAATATACTTTTCTGTACAATGAACTTTCATATAAAATATAATTAAACTAAAGTGTTTTTTTCCTTCGGTTTTTAATTTTGTGTTTAAATATTTATTTGTTATCCACTTATCCAATTTCTCATACATACATACATGTACATAATTTGAAAATTTGAATTTTCCCTAAATTTATATAAAAAATTTGTTTTTTCACTCAATTTAATTAATTCTGGAGTCTGTATTAATTAAATCATTTTAAAGGTAATTTTGATTAAAAGCTGGTGATTAATTATAAGATACAAAAAATGATTGTGTTTTGATCAATTAATGTATTATTGAAGTGTAATATTCATTTTGGTTGATGATGTGAACTATATATGACCATATGACATCTCACTTTGCCAAAAATGGATTTGACTTGCACTCATCTCATACAAATAAAAATACTTGTGNGATTTGTTTAGTTGGACTTACGAATTTGCATTTTGTGGGATATATTTTCCAAACACACCAATATTATAAATATCAAACCAAACAAAAATTTTCTTCTAAAATATATTTCTTTAATCTGCTCAAAATTTGTGTGATTTTTTCTGCTTCAGGTTCCTCAATGCTGGAATCTTTGGCGATGACACTGAATCAGGCCACACACTGCCTCACTCAGCAACAAGAGCCTCAATGCTTGTAAGAATCAACACTTTACTTCAAGGCTACTCAGGCATAAGATTTGAGGTTTTAGAAGCCATTGCCAAATTGCTTAACAGCAACATAACCCCATGCTTGCCCCTTCGAGGCACTATCACGGCCTCCGGTGACCTAGTGCCATTGTCGTACATTGCCGGACTTCTACTGGGGCGTCCCAATGCCAAGGCTGTTGGGCCGAACGGGAAAGTCCTTGACCCCGCCCAAGCGTTCGCCCTTGCGGGTATTGACACTGGCTTCTTCGAGTTGCAACCGAAAGAAGGCCTTGCATTAGTGAATGGAACTGCAGTGGGTTCGGGCTTGGCGTCCGTAGTCCTTTTCGAGGCCAATATACTTGCTGTTTTATCCGAGGTTCTGTCTGCTGTTTTTGCTGAAGTCATGCAGGGAAAGCCGGAATTTGTGGATCATTTGATACATAAACTAAAGCATCATCCAGGTCAGATTGAGGCCGCTGCTATAATGGAACATATTCTTGAGGGGAGTTCATATGTCAAACAATCACAAAAGTATCATGAAATGGACCCTCTGCAGAAGCCGAAACAGGACAGGTACGCCCTTCGAACATCCCCGCAATGGCTAGGACCGCAGATTGAAGTCATTCGGGCAGCAACAAAGTCCATTGAAAGAGAGATCAATTCCGTGAATGACAATCCATTGATTGATGTATCAAGAAACAAGGCCCTTCATGGAGGAAATTTCCAGGGTACACCTATAGGAGTGTCTATGGATAATGCTCGTTTAGCAGTTGCCTCAATTGGGAAGCTCATGTTTGCACAATTCTCCGAGCTTGTGAATGACTTTTACAACAACGGGTTGACATCGAATCTATCAGGCGGACGTGCCCCAAGCCTGGATTATGGATTCAAAGGCGCTGAGATCGCCATGGCCGCTTACTGTTCCGAGCTGCAGTTCCTTGCCAATCCAGTTACTAACCATGTCCAAAGTGCTGAGCAACATAACCAAGATGTTAACTCTTTGGGGCTGATTTCTTCGAGAAAAACAGCCGAAGCTGTTGACATATTGAAGCTCATGTCTTCAACTTTCTTGGTGGCATTGTGCCAGGCCATTGATCTGAGGCATTTGGAGGAGAACCTGAAAGCTGGAGTAAAAAATGCTGTCAGCCAAGTGGCTAGAAAAGTCCTGATAGCAAGCCAAAATGGTGAAATCCATCCATCAAGATTTTGTGAGAAAGATTTGCTAAAAGTTGTCGACAGCGAGCATGCCTTTACCTATATCGATGATCCATGCAGTGCTAACTATCCATTGATGCAAAAACTAAGGCAGGTACTAGTCCATCACGCTTTGGCGAATGGCGAAAATGAGAAGCAGCTTAGCACATCTGTTTTCCATAAAATCATTGCATTTGAGGAAGAACTGAACGCGCTTTTGCCCGACGAAGTCGAAAGGTCTCGACTCAACTTGGAAAGCGGAAAACCAAACATTGGTAATAGGATCAAAGAGTGCAGGTCGTATCCATTGTACAAGTTTGTGAGGGAAGACTTGGGGACTACTTTCTTGACCGGCGAAAAGGCTCGGTCGCCCGGCGAAGACTTTGATAAGGTATTTTCAGCCATTTGTGAAGGGAAACTGATTGATCCTTTGTTGGATTGTTTGAAGGGATGGGATAGTGCTCCTTCCAATTTGATCTTGTAAACATATATATGATAACTAAACTTATTGTGCATGTATGGATTTTAGAAATTAATAAATATTTCCTCTTTTTTATTTTTATGTTTAATTTAAATTAGAAATCTGTTTCACCCATTCTTTTGTCAAATCTTATTCTTCTTTCTTTCTTTCTTTTTTCTTTTTATTTATTGATTAATACAATGAATTTTTCAAATCTAAATTGGATAAACTAATACTATTTTTTTTTTGAACTCATGTAATCCTTACAATATACGGTTCAATTTTTTTGTCGTAAATTGAAACTAAACTTGAACTACAAAAAATTATCAAACAATATATTTTCTTAAAATTTTAGCTTAAAATTGATTTTTATTTGGATTTCATCTCTGTTTATTTATGACATCTAAAAATTATGGGACAAATATATTGTGAGAATGTCTCACGTGTTTATATGTGTGAGACGAGTCGATATGATCTATATCTAGAATGAAAATTAATACTTTTGACATTAAAAGTAATAATTTTTTATGAGAAAAATCAGATTGGATATATGTCTCACATAATTGACCTGTTAAACAGTTTTATAAAAGTTTTTGTAAAACTATGAAGCTAACTATTATAAAAGACCTGTTGGATCGGTTTTTTTTTTTTATTATTAAAAAAATAAAGTGTCGGCTTTTAAATTTGTAAAGTCCATAAGAATTCATGGCCAATCCCATATTTTAATGAGGCTGTAATTAAGCCCATATTAATCCTGTCCAACTTATCAACCCAATCTTTATCTAATCGGGCGATCTGTGCTGCCTGAACCCAACTCAAAGGATAGCCCAAGTTGAACTTTAAAAGAAAGATTTAAAAGGGATAAGCTAATAAGCCCAAAACTTAACTGTGTATAAGTTGTCAAAATAAATTATTCAATTTTTTTGTTAAAAAAAATGGGATCAACTCACCTTTTCATATGTATATAAAAATAATAAAATTACTATGTAATTATTTTAATTATAGTTATAAAAATTGATTATAATTTTAATTATTTTTATGCAAATCGTTTACAATCTTACAACTCAAAAACCATTCATCTACTTACTCTCAAACAAAATTGTCAAAAACCGAAAATTTCTACCAAAGACCCCAATAATAAATATTTTATTGTTATATAGTTTTATAAAATTCTATTGAATCATTCTTACATTTTGTCACACGTATGTCAAAGTTACTAATAATAATTATTATGTGTTGTATTACTATGATAGATATGAAATATTATAAAATTAATAAAATTTCAAATAAGATCTATTTTTTAAATAACAAATTAGTTTGACATCTAATATTAAATATTTAAAATTTATAACCTTCGGGAAGTGATCTTCCACCTGTATGAACCACATCGTATTCCGACAAATTCAGTCAAACAAAAAGAAATCCTCCATTTTGCTCTCTCGCCACGTACCTCTTTTCATTCGATTTTCTGCTACGTAAACCTGCTACACTCTTCTTTCTATAATATAATATATGTGTACATATTCGCATCATCTTCTGTCTGAACGAAAATTTCAGTCTTGATCAAGAAACACTGAGTTGTAACCAACATGGCAATGGCTTCTAGCCCCAATCCCCTCCTCTTTCCCACAAAGTCGACCAAACAAAACACCAGAACCCAACGATTTTCATGCAAAAGCACTCTCCTCCACAACAACAAAACAACCCATCTCTCCACAGACCAAAACTACAAGCTCCTATGGAAGCAGGAGCTCCAAACAGCTTACCCGTCCCATTTCTCAGCTCTGGAGAAAGAGATCGAAGAAGACGACGAGAGATTTCAGGAGCTCGTGGACAGCAGGTGCGTGGACAACTTCAGAATGCTGGTGGTTGATTCTGTGCAGGAGGCGCGATCGGGGCACCCTGGAATGGCGATGGGGATGGCTGAGGTTGGATACTTGCTGTACAGGCACGTGCTGAGGTACAATCCTAAGGATCCCGGGTGGTTTGATCGGGATAGGTTTGTTCTCAGTGCCGGCCATGGCTGTCTGCTTCAGTATGTTTGCCTTCATCTTGCTGGGTTTCAGTCTATTCAGGTTTTTTTCGTTTTCACAGTGTTTCTTGCTTTTTTCTTTCTGGCTGTTTTTTTGTTGATTAGTCAGCATGATTGATATAGTGTTAAGAATACATTGATTCACTGGAAGTTAATATAGAATACAGATAATTTTTAGAAGTATATATTGTGAATGCTACTGAAACAGTTATTAGTGTTATCGCATTCAACGTGATCATAGATACATCAGATTTGGATGAAAAAGTAGTGTTTTTTGGGGGTGGATAGGTAGCAGATAACGTGATTTCGCCGCAATGGGTCGCGTTTTTCCGAGTAAAGTCCATCTTTTATACGTACAGAATAACGTTTTTTTGCCTTTTAGTTACTTTTGCTTCAGTAATAGGTTGATTCAGGGATTTCGGAATTTGATTCTGCTGTGGTTCCACGCTCCTTAAAAGTAGTCATTCTCCTTTATGCTTTCATTTTGGGAAAAATGGTTTGTCTTGATTGTGATTTCGTCTTACAGATATGGACATCGTTTTGTTAATGGGGCTTTGAAATTCAAACAAAACATTTTCGAAATATATGGCTCTTCCCTGCTCTTCCCAATTTTTTGTGTTCCGTGTGTGTGAATTAATGCAATTTGAAGGAGTTTTCTGGCTATTCTATCTGGACTACGATGCTTACACCACGTGTGCAGTAACCTTTTTTAGGATATACCTATTGAACAGTGGTGGCCGGTCCTGTTCTGCGTGCCCTTTCTTTTCATTATAGTCGCCTTCCATTCAATCATGAAAATAATCACGACCATCGAATCAGTGAGTCAAAGAATTTAGTTTAGGATCGAGTGCTTAAATCCATTCAATCATGGAAATAATCACGACCATCGAAGACTGAGCCAAAGAATTCAGTTTAGGATCGAGTGCTTAATTTATTTTGGGCGAGGCGACTCTTATATTTTTTTAACTGAGTGATTCCAGCTAGCTAGGCCTTTATTGTGGAGTTTGGAAATGCACGTTTCTCCTACGTTTATTAATTTGATTTTCGGTGCTTTTCGAATTTATGTATTACCGAGAGGAGTTGCAAAAGGATATATAGTCTATTGAGTTGAGGTTCACCTTGATTAAAAAATTGGACTGTCTTATTGGCAACAACTATTGGACATATTAATGGATTTCATGAATTTTCGGATATTAACATTGTTATATAGGTCTTATTGGGCACGTATTTCTTTCTTGAAATGACTGCAACCTGAGGCAGAGTGATAATGTTTTTCAGGTTACTTTTTCATCAACTTGTTTAGTTGAATATCTATTTGTTCGTTCTTTAAATTGTCCAGATTGAGGACCTCAAACGGTTGTGTAAACTTGGAAGTAATACACCCGGCCATCCAGAGAATGTAGTGACAGATGGAATTGAAGTTACCACAGGTACAGATCTAAGATGACCTAATTACCCAAAATTTTCAGGCCTTGGGGTGGGTATTGATGTCGTGTACCAAGTACAATAATTAGAGTATTCTGGAAAAGACTCAATTGTTGGATTAAAATATGGTGCTTGAGTTATTGCTAAAACATCTATCTAGAATCATGTAAAAGTTTCTTCTTTTTTCTACAAGAATGGTAATGTTCAAGAACTCGATTTTTGACCTTGATAGTATCGAAAGTAATAGTGAAAGTGAAGATCTGATCGCAAAAGGTAGGTTCGAAAACATTAGCTGTTGGAGGGGACATAACGATTGTAACTACAATTACAAAGAACATTTCTTCGGCCATCTGAGGATTGGCCCTTGAGTAAAAAGGCAGAAGAGAATCTGTCTGCAAGAACCATCGGTCGAGCAGAGATGAAAGTTGAGCTTAGTGATTTAATGGTGCTGAGGGACTTTTTTTTTTGTTGACAAGTGTTTTTTAATAGAATTATATCAAGTTAAGTACAAAACTCTGGTTAATTAAAGTGTTTCAATGTTTTTTGTTAAACAACAGGGCCCCTAGGACAAGGAGTAGCAAACGCCGTTGGTCTAGCGCTCGTAGAAGCCCACTTAGCAGCCAGGTTCAACAAACCAGATATTACAATCGTAGACCATCGAACGTAAGCTTAAAAACTAAGACAAAAACTAAATAATTTTGAGTACAAGACATGTAGTATATTGCATTTATTATTACAGGTATTGCATCATGGGTGATGGCTGTGCCATGGAAGGAATTTCACACGAAGCAGCATCGCTGGCAGCACATTGGCGGCTTAATAAGCTTACATTAATTTATGATGATAATAGTAACACAATTGATGGTTCCACCAACCTCGCATTTTCTGAGGATATATCGTTACGATTTAAGGCACTGGGTTGGAATACAATAATCATAGATGATACACGTGGAAACATGAAATCCCTTAAAAACGCTCTGTTGGAAGCTTACAAGGAAAACCAAAGGCCAACTTTTATACAGGTATGTCGTCAACTGGAAATTTTGAGTATATATAAGAGTTCTTATCTTCGTCTTGAATCGACCATGGTTTCTTTTCTTTCCTATTTTTGTTTGATTTTACGGTTCCGACGGATAAACAAATGAATTTAGGTGAAGACGCGCATTGGAAAATTGTCGAAAAAGGAAGGAACTTCAAAAGCACACCATGGTGTATTTGATGAAGAAGATGAGAAACAGATGAAGCAGAAGATTAAGTGGGAGGATCGAGACCGGTTCCATGTGATTCCTATGACCTATAGGTATAAATTACTGCGCCTAGTGTTACTCATGATGTATAAACTAAGATAATATGAACCCATCTGATCTTGACCGAAGAAGCAGGGTATGCGATAAATGTAAAATTGATATGATGATGTCGATTGTTTGAAACTGTGTGTATGCCTTTGAAGGGAAATGCAATCCCAAGGCGATTATGGAGAAGTATTGGAAAAGGAGTGGCATTCTAAATTGAGTTGTTACAAAAGCAAATACCCAGAAGGAGCAGCAGAGTTCCAGGTTCTTCTAAATGGAGGATTGGTGCCGGGTTGGGAAAATTCGTTGCCGGTATGAATGCTTGGATCCAAGATTGTGTCATGCTGAACGAAAAAATAAGTTTTGAAATTATGTTGTCCTTTGCGATCAATTGAAATTATGTTTTATTTCCTTCAAAACGGTCCCTGAATTGAGTCTTGAATTTGTTCAGACATGGTCTCAATCCGACCCTCTCGATGCAACACGGGGCTACTCCGAGAAGTGCTTAAACCATCTTGCAAAAGTTCTTCCAGGCTTTGTCGGCGGAAGTGCAGATCTTGCTTCCTCTAACAAAGCCTATCTACACGACTACGGTGATTTTCAGCTGCCTGCCTCTCCATGGGGTCGAAACATCAGATATGGTGTGAGGGAACATGCCATGGCCGGAATTTCAAATGGCATCGCATTGCATGGTAGCGGTCTGATTCCATTTGCGGCAACCTTCCTTGTCTTCTCTGATTACATGAAGAACTCGATCAGGCTATCTGCCCTAAGTCAAGCCGGAGTCATCTATGTAATGACTCATGACTCAATTGGTTTGGGAGAAGATGGGCCAACACACCAGCCGGTTGAGCAGCTCGCTGGCTTACGAGCTATTCCACGGCTTCTAGTTTTCCGCCCAGCAGATGGGAATGAGACCTCCGGTGCATACAAAGTAGCTGTTGCGAATCGAGACGTGCCAAGTCTCATTGCCTTGTCAAGGCAAAAAGTGGCGGCACATGTGGAAGGAACGGATGTTGATGCAGTAGCAAGGGGTGGTTATATAGTGAGTGACAACTCGGGGCAAGATTTACCGGACATCATATTGATCGGTACGGGATCTGAGTTATGTCTTTGTGAAAGTAGTGCGGATGTTCTGAGGAAAGAAGGGCAGAAGGTGAGAGTCGTTTCGCTAGTGTGTTGGAGGCTCTTCGACAGGCAGCCTGTCGAGTACAAAGAGCACATCTTGCCACGTAGCGTAACTAAGCGCCTTAGTGTCGAGGCTAGCTATCCTCTGGGATGGAGGGAGTATGTTGGACAAGAAGGTGTGATTCTTGGTGTGGAAGAATTTGGTGCCAGTGGAGCTTATTTGGACACTTTTAACAAGTACGGTTTTACAGAAGAGAATATTACCAGGATCGCTCGGGAACTTCTGTCAAAATAATGGCCAAATCTTGGGTTTTCTAGTAATAATATCATCATATCATATACGTTGGATTAGGGAAATTGAAGTGTGTTCAAAATAAATAAATTGCATGGATATATTATTCTTTTTGTCAACCGGAAATAAGGAAAGTGATAATATATACTGAAATAATTGTCATATATATAAATTGGATAATTTGATTTATGGATGCACACTGTGTGTGCTTTTGATTTATAAATAATATTACATGCATGTGGACTCTCGAGATCATTTTCAAGTTCGGATTTGGATTTTCTTGAATTTCATATTACAATAATATTAGGTAAAATATTGATTGAAATCACAGATTTCGAAAAATTTTATTCGAATTTACATGGTCCAGATGCTGCTAAATGTTGGGATATATATAATCACATTTCCACCCATGATTTTCATTGTTTAGGTAATCTCAAATCTTCTCTTGGAATTTTAGCCCCCATATATATATATATATATATATATTAGATGATATTAATTTCAGATTTTCTGACAATCATTCCAAATTAACATTATTTTTCCCCGCAATTTAAAAAAAATCAAGGCGGTATGTAATAAAAGTTTAAGAAATCCGATTTTCCATATAAAACCCTATTATGACAAATTCAATATTTGTCATGATGGTTTACTACATGAAACAAAGTTAATTCAATACATAAACAAATCAATCAATCCTCATCGTTGTGGTATATACAACATGATCAAACTCGCTTTACTATCGCTCATCCTTTACGCGAATCTTGTCCAAACGACGACGACACTGGAAAAGCCGGCGACATGTTCTTCATCGCATATGGTCACGGTTCATGTCGTCAGTCATCTTCCTCCGAATTCTGAAAAGCTACTCGTTCATTGTGCCTCCTCGGACGACGATCTGGGAAACATTGCATTGTATCCTAACAAGGAATTTCACTTCAGTTTCTGCGTGATACCATTTTCTACTTTGTTTTCTTGCGATCTCCAGTGGGGATTGTATTACAAGTCGTTCGAGGTTTTTAATTCGGAACAGCCCGGCGGTCCGTGTAGTCAGGGGAAGTGCATTTGGTCAGCGGAGAACAATGGTATTGCTTTAGCAGGAAACCTAGTTTATCATTGGGATAAGTATTGATTGTACATTTTGATTATCTTTGTATTTCTTGTTAAATACATAAATAAAATTTAATAATAATTTGGTGATTTGATGTTGATTCTCCTACAAATTCATTTTTCTCGTGTAATATCATTGTCCCCACGTGAGAAAAATAAAAGTTTAATTCTTTATTTTAATTAATTTAAAAACCTTTCACAAGATTTTTTTTTCAGGGATACTAGTATAGATTATTGGCAAAAACTTGTGTGAGACGGTCTCACGGGTCGTATTTGCGAGACGGATCTCTTATTTGGGTCATCCATGAAAAATTATTACTTTTTATGCTAAGAGTATTACTTTTTATTGTGAATATGAGTAGGGTTGACCCGTCTCACAGATTAAGATCCGTGAGACGGTCTCACATAAGACCCACTCTAGATTATTTATGTTTTGGTCAAATATACCCGATTTTGGTTTTGGTTTTTCTCAAATTTCCTATGACAATTATATTAGGTAAAATATAGTTTTGGTAACATGGTTTTGAGAATTTTATTCGAAATAATATAGTCGAAATGTTGGGAGAGTCATGATTTGTGAGCAAGTCAAACTTGTATTTCCACCGTCGATGATTTTCATTGATTAGGTAAATATCAAATCTTCTCTTGGAAGCAAATTTTCCACATCAAGCCATATTATGACAATGCAATATTTGTCATGATTTATTATATGTTTCATGTTCCTACTTATTTATTCGAGGGATGTGCAAAGATTAAAAACAACCATCGAATCAAAATTTATCATTTTCGGATCAATAAGCGGTTGAGGTACATATATACCGTGATCAAACTAGCTTTCCCATCGCTCATCCTTTATACAAATCTTGTCCAAACAACGACATTGGAAACACAAATATGCTGTTGTTGGGATTTGCATGTTTATGTTATGGAAAAACAGAATGTGTCCGTAGACAATTCTTATTCGAGCATACATTTGATGAGAAATGATAGACTTCGCGTCTTTGTCTCACATGTGCATATCACATATATATATATATACTAGAAATAATGCACGTGCAACGCACGTGAGAAACATATGTTGAAGTAATTAGAATTTGAAATAAAATTAGTTAACTCGACAAAAGATAATGATAATAGTATTGTAAATTTTGAAAATTCGTGTTAATTAGCATATGTAACTAATTTGGAAAAAAAACATATTTTTTAAATTTTAAAAAAAGATTTGACTACTAAAATTTGCTCATATCTTTTTTATCATATTGTTTTTTTTTGTCATATTCTTTCAATAATGCATATATTTTATTACAATATTCAATTATTACAATCTTTTTTGACAATCATTGATATGAAATTTTTGTTTACAATATTGTTTGATTAGTATTCTCTTTCATGTAAATTGACAACAATTTTTACTGAATGCTATTACTTTCCTAGTCACCTTTAATTTATTACACTTATACTTGATAACATATAAACTACACATTATTATTAAGGGTGAGCAAAACTTCGGTTAAACTGAATTAACTGGCCGAACCGAGTCAATCCGAAAATTCGGTTCGGTTTTTATCGGTTATGAAAATTAATTCGATGGGTTTGGTTATTGCTAAATATTTCGGTTCGGTCAGGTTATGACTAATTACCAACCGAATGTTCACCCCTAATTATTATAACAATCTATCATCACATAAAAAGTATTGATGGATTGATATAAAAAAATATTGATTAAATGTTGTGATTTATATGTAATTTATAATAATAATAATTTTGAAAATAAATCATCTTTTTACCGACTCTTATGACACTTATTTTAATATTTCATATTAACTTATAAGTATAATTAGCACAATCAAATTACTAATGTCGTATTGGTATTATCTCCAGAAAAATAATATATTTAATTTTTCTAATTGTTTAAATATCTTAACAGGATCATTTGTGTACCCTTATCTTGAGAAAAATTCATTGCATTTATATCTAGAAAAATATTTTTATTTTTTTTCTTGTCTATATATTTTGTTATATATGAACATATATTCTACTTCATTGTCTTAATTGTCATATATCTTTACTATATAATTTGTGTACATTGAAGATGAATAAATTCATTTTGTAGTTTTTTTATTACCTAGACTTATGTTGATATATTAATATGTAATATACATAGATATAAGAATTTTCAAATTCAATTTATTCACAATGATTTTTCATAACAAAAGGGAACTCAAAATAATAAAAATTAAGATTTATAATTATTTTAAATATGATATAAAAATAATATGGAGAAATTTTTATTGACATTTTAGTTGCAAAATATAGTGATAAATGCATGTATGTGCACTATTTCATTGTGGCAATTATAACTTTATTTAAATATCTTATTTTTCACTCAAGGATCAAAATTTTTTTATTTCTTATTTTGATTATCGACAAATCCAATATTTCATTTAAATATTTTTGTTAATAATATTTACATGAGTTTTATTGTTTATTTATCTAATTTGAAAGGGATAAATTATAATTCAATATATAATAATATTTGAAAACTGTAGAATGGTTCTAAATTTAAAAATCGAGTAACATGTAAGGGATCAATTCAAAACGAAAAGTTGATGCAACATGTTTCTTCTAGCTTTACAATCGAATAATGTAGGATCGAGCGTTTGTCGTTTTACCAAAAGCTATAAATGATGGTAACTATGCAAGTCAAATCTTTAAATCATACAACAACTCAAGCGCCTACCCATCTTGGACAATTATTGTACCAGACAATCTATCTCCTAATAGTTGCACCAATTGCAATCAATAAAAATCAAAACATATAGATTATGTAACAGCGCAAATCAAACATTTTAAATAGTACAACAACCCAAACACAACATTTCAATCAATCTACCCAACATGATCAATTATTGTACCCAACAAATTAGTTTATGCAAATAACATTTTACTATATCATATGAATTTATAAGACATTTGAGTAGAATATATACTTGATATTCTACATAAGTAGTAGATAAAAAAAACATTTTTCATCAATTTGAAAATTTAAAATTTAAAACAAAAGAAAAATCAGAATATATAGCATGTTGACAAAATCCCGAAACTCAAATTGAAAGTTGAATTAATACATTCATATTCATCATTAAATTCTACTATTTAATTTTAATAGATTTAACATGTTTATACACTAAAAATATTGAAAGAATTGTTTATACAATTTAATAAAAAAAAGTCAAAGAACATCATTTTCTGATTCCGAATAACGATCACATTATTATCGAACGTAGGATGTTAAAAACATTTTCGAACGTAGGATGTTAAATTTAAAATTGGCATTAGATAATTATAGTATTGATTCTAACATTCTTTTTTTTTATTCTTCTCAATACATTACTTTTTCTATCTTCAAATATATTAATCTATTTATTATTGTAAAAGTATAATAATTATTTGGTTAATTGATCACATTTAAGATTAGAGGTTTGGAAAAAAATGCTTACAAATCTTTGAAGACCAATAGATGATGAAATTAAATTTGAAATCAAGAGAAAAATTAAGAAAATGTAGAACACTACAGTGCATGAACTTTCGCTTTGTACAGTGACAAAACATAAGGTGAGATCAAGTGAGATATTTATATATATAATAGATATAAGTCTCATTCAATTTAACCCATTATAATATTGAAAGAATTGTTTATACAATTTAATAAAAAAAAATTCAAAGTACATCATTTTCTAATTCCGAATAACGATCATATTATTATTATGTTACAATGATAAATAAATTATTATTTTAGTTTATCATCATAGTCTTTACCTTAATAAACACATTTTCGAACGTAGGATGTTAAATTTAAAATTGACATTATATAATTATAGTATTAATTCTAACATTCTTTTTTTATTCTTCTCAATACATTACTTTTTCTATCTTCAAATATATTAATCTATTTATTATTGTAAAAGTATAATAATTATTTGGTTAATTGATCACATTTAAGATTAGATGTTTGGAAAAAAATGCTTATAAATCTTTGAAGACCAATAGATGATGAAATTAAATTTGAAATCAAGAGAAAAATTAAGAAAATGTAGAACACTACAGTGCATGAACTTTTGCTTTGTACAGTGACAAAACATAAGGTGAGATCAAGTGAGATACTTATATATATATGTCTCATTCAACTTAACCCATTATAATATTTTTATTAACTCGCTTTATCCTTCGTTTTTACTTCAACTAACTTTGCAGTGTGACTCATTCAAGCATTAATATTTTATTTTTTTAGTACATAGTGGCCTCCACTCTCACCGAATTCAATCTTTAGAAATCGGTATTAGTAGTTTATAGGTAATAGACAATTATTTAGTTTTTATTTTCTGTCTTTTGATTAATTGTGTAATTTTTTATGTTCTACCTAATTCATTTTTAGAATTTTTATTAAATTTTTATACTCACGATTAGAAGTGTTGCACGCTTGCAATATAAAATTAATATATTTTAAAATGTTAAAATTGAAGTGTCGAATAAATGTATTAAATCATTATTTGAGAACTTTTAGAAAAACAATATACATCATAATTCAGATTTAAAGATTAACATACAAATAAAGAATTGCGATGAATATCTTATAAAATAAATGGTGTTAGCCCAAACAGATTAAATATGATTATTGTAAATAAATTTTTCTTAATTAATTAGAAAATGTTCAGCAAATGCGCTGAATTAATTAGAATGTTTTCAATATAGTATGTTGATAAATGTTTTTTCATATGAGTTAGTGATTGAGTCCTTATGAACATTTAAAAAAATGTGTCTTTAGTTATATTAACAGTGTCTTATAATTTAAAATATTAAATGAAACAAATTATCAAGATAAAAAATTAATTAGGAAATTCAAGAATATGTGATTACTTAATTAGTTTAATTGACACGCTCTTTAGTTTGCTGATTTAATAGATGATAAATCTACAATCACTGAGTTTTACAAGAATTCTTGTAGAATAAAATACAATTATAATAAATTACTTGATTGTATATGTAATAAAATTTTGTATATTTCATATATGTTTGACTTATTTCGTTTATAATGTTGAATTTTTATATATTATGGTATAAGATTTGTGATACATCTTAACATCAATAAATTTACTAAAACTTTATATATTAATTTTCGCTACCATATAATTCTGGTTTCGCCCCAGATTTTAATTTTTGTATTCGTTTGTTTGAATTTATTATTCCTCATTTTACCAAGACTCATAATATGTCAAACATGAAAGTGAATATTAATTTAAAGAGATGATAATATTTATATATTGTAATAAATATATTTACCCATCACGATAATGATAAAACTAACTTAAAAATAATATGTTGACGAACATATTGTCAGGAATCCAAAAATACAACTCAAATGTCAACCTTGACACTCAATTTTGAGTGACCGTCAAATTGTCTCAACAACCCAAAATTTTCGGACAAGATAGTAACATCACAATTTTGAAATCAAAATGATATTTTCTATTCTATATCAAGAATTCATGATCGAAAATCGATAATATTATATATATAAATATTTAATATAAACTCATGCAAGCTCATTTAGGCTCATCTTTAAATGAGTCGACAAAATTTCAACCCAACTCACTCAGACTGTTTGGCGGTGCAGGCCAAACGGACAGACCCAACCCACATTGACGGCTCAAATCACAACGATCTTTTACCGTGTTTTATTTAAATAATTTATAAATATAAACCGCAAAAAAATTTTGGTTGCAAAAAATTTTAATTTAAACACATAAATTCTAGCAAACTGTCACATGAGGACATGAAAAAAAATTAATAAGATACCAAAGAAAATTCACAATTCGATAATGAGTTATTTCTAAACTTTAATTAATTAAATTAATTTACATAATGAAAAGATAAATAAAAAATCTAAATCATTGAATTAAAAACAACATATTATAATGTGCGTAGACATAAAAAAAACAAAATACTAATTTACATAATGAAAAGATATCATTAAATAAAAATAACATATTATAATGTGGGTAGACATAAAAAATTAAATACTAATAATCACACATATTTAAAATATAAATAAAGAGAAAGAAAAGACACATTTAAAGTAAGCAATTAATGTAAAGTAAACAATGAATAAGGAGATAAATGTAAATTCACATATAAAATCACATATTTATATATTTTAATTAATTAAATCAATTTACATGGAGATTGAAGTGACATATTTATAATAAATTCATAATTAATAAGGGTGTCAAAATAAATTCACAATTGAAATGACATAAATTCATAATTAATAAGGGTGTCAAAGTAAATTCACAATTAAAGTGACATATTTATATATATATAATAGAAATAGATATAATACTAGAAGATGTGCACGTGCGTTGCACGTGTGGAACATAAAAAGATGATATGAACAGAACAGATATCAATTTACTTTCACTATCTTTTATTTTTCAACAATAAATTCAATCTATGATACCTAGATAAAGTTNATATATATATAATAGAAATAGATATAATACTAGAAGATGTGCACGTGCGTTGCACGTGTGGAACATAAAAAGATGATATGAACAGAACAGATATCAATTTACTTTCACTATCTTTTATTTTTCAACAATAAATTCAATCTATGATACCTAGATAAAGTTCAAATTTTATTTTTTTCTGAGTTCTTGGATACTAATATAATTGAATTGTTTTAAGTTATATATATATAAGTATGTATTGTCGTAATATTCTGTCTTAACATAAAAATATTTATTAATATGATTCATAATCAGAAATATATTTTGAATATCACTGTGACACCTATTTTAATATCACAACCTTAAATTTGTAAAAAAAAATAATAATTAGACTATGAGTATTCAAAGTAAAAACAAAAACAAAAACAAATTTATCAAAAAATTTTTTTACAGCAACCATAATTTCTAAATTTCTCATAATATATTTTGAAGTTATAAAATTATATGCATAAATCACGTCCTTGAAAAAATAGCTACAAGTTCTACAAGTATTTATTGGTGGAAACTTGACAGGACATAAAACCTGAATATAATTGTACTATTTTAAAAAACTTTTATTTTTCAAGAAAAAAATATTCAAAAAAAAACATAAGAAAATTTTAAAAATTTTATAAATCATTTTAAGTAACCGTAAATGTAAGAACAGTTTGTTTCACCTAAAATGATTTGAATTCATTCTTATTCCTCATTTTTCTATCACTTTGATGTATATAATAGTAATTATTATACATAAAATCAGTTTAAACTCATTTTGCTTTTTTTGAAGTGTTCTCTTATAGTATCAAACAATTACTTATGTTTGTCACACACAGGGTTTTGCTGTTTGGCCTATTGACACTCGCGTCAGTGCAATCCTCATTATGTTCATCATTAGTTTAGTGTAGAGCTTTGCACGGTAGATCACAATTGTAAGAAATAAAAGTCTTGTTTTGGTTAACAAATATAACTTTTAACATAAAGATCAAGAAATGTTTAAACTAAAAAATTAATATTTTACTATCATTCAATTTTGTTGGGTTAAGCATGCATTATGGGTGAACTCCTGGGAAGTTCTCGTGCGTCAAGCTGCTGACTCGTGAAACAGTCTCATAAGAGTTTTTGGGCTAATTTTTATTTTTAAATTGAGTAAATTAACATATATTAATAACGTAAATAATACACGACTAATAAATTTGAAAACTCTAATATAATTGTGTGAATTTACATATATGTCCTTATTTTCGTTAAATAATATTAATAAACGCATGTCTTTTTTCTATTCGTTTTCATATATTAATTGGGAAAAACTAACAATAAAACATGTGTTTATTATTATTATTATTATTTTAAATTTCATTATAGATATAGTTTTTTTTTAAAAAAATGCAGTGTAAATTTCATTTCGAAAAACAAAGGCTAAATTTAAATTTCATTCCAAAAAATTTTGGTTAAATTTTATTTTTCTTCAATTTATTTTACAAGTCATTAATAGGAGTATGTCTCTTGTGAGATGGTTTTACAAATCTTTATCTGTGAGACGGGTCAACCCTACCGATATTCACAATAAAAATTAATAATCTTAGCATAAAAGTAATATTTTGTCNAGATTTCATCAATAAATTAATATAGAAAAAACAAAACAAAAGGACCTATAAAAATTAATATTATTTAATGATCATAAGGGCATATGCTATATTTCATTTTTTTTAAATTTATTTTAGAATATTAATTAATAAATGAAAAAACAAACAAACAAAGAGATATTTATTAATTATTTTTATTATTTACATTATTCATGAATGTTAATTTACTCAAATTAAAAATAAAATTGGCACATAAACTCTTATGATTTAATACATGGAAAAACAAACAAACAAAGAGATATTTATTAATTATTTTTATTATTTACATTATTAATGAATTTAATGATATGTTATTTTTCTTTAATTTTAGATTCCATTAATGAATTATTTTTATTATTTACATTATTAATGAATTTAATGATATGTTATTTTTCTTTAATTTTAGATTCCATCAATAAATTAATATAGAAAAAACAAAACAAAAAGACCTATAATAATGAATATTATTTAATGATCATAAGG
>NC_133308.1:25034494-25034976 GCF_012295235.1 Primulina huaijiensis | reverse complement strand
TTTTTTTAATTTATTTAAGAATCTATTTATTTTAAAATACATTAACATTAATTAATGAAAAAAATCAACCCGTGTTAGAGATATATTTTCATTATACCGTCTCACAGAAGACATACTCAAAAATTGGATAACCATAAAATATTAAACAAGAGTTTAAACTTCATTTTTATTCATGAAGGTTAAATTTTATTTTTCTTTAATTTTAGATTCAATTAATGAATTAATATATGAAAAAATAAAAACAAAGGATATATTGTAGGACCGAATGCTTACCGCTTTACCAAAAACTATAGCTAGTGGTAATGGTGCAACTCAAATCTTTTAAACCGCACAGCAGCACAAGCACCACAGTTCGATCGCTCTACCAAGCAGGAACAAATATTGCACCCAACAATCTCCCTCTCAATAATTGCACTCCTTGCAATTAATAAGAATCAAACCCGTGACCTTGGCTCTGATACCAATTGTAGTACCGAGTGCTT